>NW_020838015.1:5550026-5691435 GCF_003676395.1 Aethalodelphis obliquidens
AAAAAAAAAAAAAAAAAAAAAAAAAAAACGGTCAGGTCTTCTAACACATATATATGGAATCTAAAAAAATAAAAGGTTCTGAAGAACCTAGGGGCAGGACAGGCATAAAGACGCAGAGGTAGAGAATGGACTTGAGGACACGGGGAGGGGGAAGGGTAAGATGGGACGAAGTGAGAGAGTGACATGGACATATATACACTACCAAATGTAAAATAGATAGCTAGTGGGAAGCAGCTGCATAGCACAGGGAGATCAGCTCGGTGCTTTGTGACCACCTAGAGGGGTGGGATAGGGAGGGTGGGAGGGAGATGCAAGGGGGAGGTGATATGGGGATATATGTATATGTATAGCTGATACACTTTGTTGTACAGCAGAAACTGACACACCATTTGTAAAGCAATTATACTCAAATAAAGATATTTTTTAAAAAAGATATATGCAAAAAAAAAAGTGCAGGTCCTAAGTACTCTGGATAAGTGATCTTATAAGGCTGGATCAGGGAGTGTAGACAGGGAAGAAAACACTCATAGGTTAAGAACAATTCCCAGGTAGGTGTGAAGCCATGTCCAGGACTTACTGATTCTGAGACCTTAGCCTCATAGCATCTCTGAGACTCAGACTCCTCATCTGTCAAATGTAGGTGGGGGTGATTTCATGATACAATCAGATAATGTACAGTGTCTTCTATATAATACATGTTTAATGAAAGGAGCTGTTATTATAATTAACAATAAGCATGATTATTATCCAAAGGTAGCCTTAGAAGAAGGTATTAATTTTTGTCAAGTCAGGTGTATCTTTTAGGATGCTTTGGACTGTAAGTATCAGAAAATCTGTATGCAAACTTGTTGAATTTATTTCTCCTATGACCAGCACTCCCAAGACAGGGTAGGCTGTAAGCAGGGTGCATCAGGACCACAACTCGGTTTTTTTGTGACTCTTTTGGCCCTGACCTTTTCTGTGTATGGGCCTCATCCTTAGCTTGAAAGTTAGATGGCTGCAGCCATTACAAGTGTCACATCCAGACACTTATGATGTCCAGAGAAAGGATGGGATGGGACTTTTTCTTTCATGGGTCTGTTTTTAAGAGTGACAGACTCTTTTCCAGAAGCTCCAGCCCCCCCACCCCCCATTCCCCAAGAAGACTTCTTTTTTGCCCTTAGCCAGAATTACGTAACATACCCAGGCTTAAGGTAACCATTGACAAAGGAAACAGGCCCACCACGATCAGCTTAGACTAACCAGTGCCCATCTTTTAGGACTGAGGATGTGGCCAGCCTAGTTACCCTGAGGCATAGTGGTGGGTGAATAGCTAAACAAAATCAAGATTCTACTAGGAAGGAAGTGGAAGGATGAATATTGCTTAAGTCTAATACCCAACCTTCTGTCCTAACTTGTGGCTCAAAAAGAGATGGCCGTTGGGGAACGACCAGTAATGCCTAGAGCTCCCTCTGTGAACCTTGTCCTTATACTGCTCCTTTCTATGCCGGGTTTCATTGCCTACACTGTCCTTTGCTTAAGTAGCGCCTGTGGCATTGGGCACCTAAAACAAAGGAAGCTCAAGGATTCAGGGAGTTGGCAGGGAGGCTCTTACATTTCTGAAAGACACATACGTATTTCCTGGTTTTAACATTCCAAGCAGTTTTTAATTTATTTATGTATTCATTTATTTATTTAATTTTATTTTGGCCACACCACATGGCTTGCAGGATCTCAGTTCCCCAACCAGGGATTGAACCTGGGCCATGGCAGTGAAAGCATCGAATCCTAACCACTAGACCACCAGGGAACTCCCTCCAAGCAACTTTTAGAGGACATTATTTTGAAGACAAATTTTGTCCTCGGAGTGCTTCCAAAATATAGGGATGCATAGTCCAAAGGGCCAACATTATCACTGAGTTTCGAGCTCCAGAAAGAGTTATATTTATCCAAACCCAGGCTTCACCAGTGGACTAAGGGCCTGAGCACTTGACAGCACTGGAGGTCAAACAGCAGAAGAGGAGAAGGGCAGGTAGAGGACAACACGAGACCAGAAAGGAGGGATCAACCATGGGGATGAGGGGCTTAGGGCCCAGGCCAGCTCTAAGTCTTTTCTGAAACAGCTGGTGGTCTCCTTCTCACTGTTCCCACATAACTCCAGGACTTTCTGCTTGATTTTCTAAAACCCAGGGAAGATTCTGGTATTAAAAAGATTTTTGACAGCGGGTTAGGGAAAAGAAACTATAATACAATGAAATGGCCTAGAGGTAAAACAGATATGTCAAACTCAAGAACAAAAGCTCAGTGCCACTCAGCATTTTGCCTTGCAGGGAAATGGATTTTCAAGGAGAATAAACTGAACCAGAATGCTTACGGAAGGAATGGTGGAGGATTAGAGATGTAAAGAAAGGTGAAAGAAGAGGTCAAGGTGATCATGGATGGAGGCCAGAGGCTGGAATGTCTTTCTGCCGGAGTTGTGTATGACTTGTCAGTGACTCATTGCGTGATCTCAGCAGAAATGCCAAGAACAATCACATCAGAAAGTAGCAGCCCAGGCTAAGTGCAGGGTCTGATTAGATCAGCTATTTCTAATACAGGAGCTTGGTTTCTAGTGTCCACAGGCTGAGATGTCATTAAGATCAACGCCCAGGAGAATTCTCAACTCAGATGAGTCTTCCTCAGCACTTAAAAGACAAACTAACAGGAAACAAACAACAAACCCACCACCACATCACACCAAGTCGCCTATACATTCTCCTAGAGTACACAGCATTCTAGACTATTCTCTTTGGTTACAAGATGTAATTTATTGTGGAAATGAGAACTTGTCCTTCTTAGCTTGGAGCCGAGGTTAAGATGGAAGTTAAGGGATCCTAACAGATTGTCCAGGAGACAAGATCCTAAAAGGTGTACAGTGACAGAGGACCAGGTTGTTGGGGACACGCAGAAGTTGAAGTTCAAGAGGAAGCAGATAGGAGGGAGATGAATGTTGGCAGAGGTAAGACATCTCTGTTAAATACACTCAGTTTCCAGAGAAAAACTAGAGGAAGTGAAGAAGTAGGGGAGATCAGGCCACTGGGGTTCAGTCAAGTCTTTTGATGTCCTGGAACATTGGTCATTGCTGTGAGATGCATCAATAGGTCAAGTGACACAGCAGCCACTCTACTGTCACTCCCTCAGGATCGGCCATCGTTACCCCATTCCTGTGCCTTAGTCTGCCCCCTCCTTGTGTCCACTTCATCTTCACCACTGCCACAGAAAGACTTTGGGCCAGGCCAATTCATGGGCCACTGGCTACTCATAGAGTTCTATCTTTGACTCAGGAAATCAACCCTAGTCCAATCGGTTGCGGCCAGTGTAGTAGGATCACAAAAACAGGTGCCTGGTATGCAAAGGTCCACTTCTGACCACTTTTTTAAAAGGAGACCACAGGCATGGCAAACACTCAGTGTTTCGTCGATCTCTTTCTTGCCTGGGACCTTATCAGTAGATGGGATTGACACTGCCCCCCACCCCGTCATGCAGCCTTGAAGATCTCAAATTGGGATGTATTCTTTTAAAACTAAAGTATCCATATGAGTGTCATATAAACAGATGTTTCCCCCCCGCCCAAGATTCAGAATCTTTCCCTTGGACCAAACCAAACCAAACAAACAAACAAAAACATATTGTGTTTCTTTTAACTCGTCTTTTAAGTTGTATACTGGGCCTTATATATAGGACATCTCTTGGGCATCACCACATCCCAGCCTATTTTTTCACTCCAGCCATTGCTGCAGCAGCCAGCAACCAGATGTGCAAGTTACTGCTAGCACCTTCTTCACTGGCCATTCTGATACATGGACAAAACTGGAAGGGAGTTAACAGTTCAAGGAAAACTTAAGCCAGTGGGAGATAAATACACCCTTCTTTGGTTCCCTCAGGTGATCTCTTCTAAGGTACATTCTGCATAGCTCCTCAGAGGGTCCCTGGCCGCACTGAGCCCCAGTAGCCCACAGCAGTGACCAATTCAATAACTCACCCTTGGACTGGCTTTCCCTCCTGCCCGGTTTCACTCTCTTCCTAATCCCACTCTGCTCCCTGAAATCACTTCCAAAAGTGAACTATCTGCATAAAAGCCCTTGTTTGAGGTTCTAGTTTTGGGGGAGGACCCAGCCTAAGACAACCATGCCTTCCAATCAAGATAGCCTTTCTCTGGTCAAGCAGTTTTTGTTTTTTGGTTTTGGCCATGCCGCGCAGCTTGTGGTTTCTTAGGATCTTAGTTCCTCTACCAGGGATTGAACCCGTGTCCTCGGCAGTGAAAGCTTGGAGTCCTAACCACTGGACCGCCAGGGAATTCCCAGTCAAGCAGTTCTTATGATCCAGGGAACATGTCTCACTCTTTAACATGTCAAATTAATGCTTAACTTTCATAGAGGAACACTGTTTCCTTTTCTTTTTAATATTTATTATTTATTTATTTGCTTGCGCTGGGTCTTAGTTGCAGCAGGCAGGCTCCTTAGTTGTGGCAGACGGGCTCCAGGTTGCGGCTTGAGGGCTCCTTAGTTGTGGCATGTGAACTCTTAGTTGCAGCACGCGTGTGGGATCTAGTTCTCTAAGCAGGGATCGAACATGGGCCCCCTGCATTGGGAGCATGGAGTCTTAACCATTGTGCCACCAGGGAAGTCCCACTGTTTCCTTTTATTCCAAGTATCTTATAAGCATCTTCTTTTCACATCGATATAACAGAGGACGGAGACAGAGCAGCAGGCCTCTGAGAAAAGCTCAACTCCATATGCCCAAGCCCTATTGTACCTTTGAACCTGTGATTCTTAGCCCTTGGCTAAGACCTTCACAGAGTAGATCTATGAAGAAACTTGTCTTCTTCCCAACCTGCTAAATTAAACTCTCCATGTAAAGCTTAGACATGTGAGTCTTTCCAAAGCACCCCAGTAATTCTGATGTGTACCCTCAGCTGAGAATCACTGCTTGAGACTCATCACCTACCCAAGAGAGAACCAGATCCAACCAGTTATTAGAGCTACCTCAACTAAAATATAGTCAAAAAGGCAGTTGAAACTTTGAAAATGAGTATGAAGAAAAGTGAAAATTAGCTCTCTGCAAAAGACGGCACAGACACATGGTTTTTAAAAAGAGCAGGTAATGTAGGATTGTCTGGTTAGTCAATTTTGATCTCCGTTCAGCTTCTGTTTTCTGGCAGTCTTAGTAGCATTCCCTCACTCTCAAGTCAGAAGCATCTTGAACAGAAGCCAAGGCTTTAGATTCCTCTGGGGTGTCTCAAGCTCTCGAAGGCGTCTCCTTGAAGCCCCTCTCATAAGACTTCGGAAGAGAAGTAAAACCCTGGCCCTCCCTTTTGGGGTGGGTTGGACTCAAAGCACGGCAGCTCTGTCTAAAGAGACTTCTTCACGAGTCTACCCCTTCAAAACCCCCTCCCTGTGCTATACAGTAAGTCCTTATTGGTTCTCTACTTTATATATAGTACTGTGTATATTTTAATTCCAAACTCCTAATTTATCCCTCCCCCCTTTCCCCTTTAGTAACCATAAGTTTGTGTTCTACGTCTGTGAGTCTATTTCTGTTTTGTAAAATGGTTCATTTGTATCATTTTTTAGATTTGACATACACTCAATATCTTGTAATAACCTATAATGGAAGAGAATGTAAAAAAAGAATATATATATGTATAACGGAATCGCTTTGCCGTACGTCTGAAACTAACACAACACTGTAAATCAAATATATTTAAATAAAAATTTTTTTAAAACCCTCCCCACTCTTTTCATACACTCAAAACTGGTGAGGGGTTTCATCAGACAAGAAACTGGTTTTTAGGTCTTTCATTTAAAGTTTCCCATTTTTGTCTACCTCAGGATTTACCTTGGTAACTAATATCGAATGTAACTTGGCACCTCAAATCACGTAATTTAACAAGACGGCGCAATTGCAATATCATAGGGTAAGTGCAGGACAAGAGGTCTAGGCACGTAACACTGGGAGAACACTGAGCATTCTCCACTGGCCCAGCTGGAGGATGAGTGGTCCAGGAGATTCCTGGAGAAGGGAATTCCTTATTTGACTCTTTCTTAATGTATGTGCTGGAGTTAGTAGTATGACGACTCTCAGGGTGGGCGGGAGTACTTCCGAGGGGAGCATGCTCAAGAAGACACTCCTAGGCCAAATACATTATATTTCTAGACAGATCCCCAAACCAAAATGGTTACAGAAGTCTTAGTGGGTTCTTTAATCTCCTCATTTAGTCACTAAAGTTCCTACAAATTCATGAATCTAAATGTCACTGTAAAAATTGGAAACTATACTAGTATTGATTAATCCTGGGAGATTTCTTAAATTTCATTTATGCTAAGAAAAACAACCTTCATTTTCTAAAGCAGCACGTGAGAATGGTCATTTATGGATTTAAAATACATCCTGATAAAGATGTGGCACATATATACAATGGAATGTTACTCAGCCATAAAAAGAAACGAAACAGTTATTTGTAGTGAGGTGCATGGACCTAGAGACTGTCATACAGAGTGAAGTAAGTCAGAAAGAGAAAAACAAATACCGTATGCTAACACATATATATGGAATCTAAAAAAAAAAAAGGTTCTGATGAATCTAGGGGCAGGACAGGAATAAAGACGCAGACATAGAGAATGGAATTGAGGACACGGGGAGGGGGAAGGGTAAGCTGGGACGAAGTGAGAGAGTGGCATGGACATATATACACTACCAAATGTAAAATAGATAGCTAGTGGGAAGCAGCCACATAGCACAGGGAGATCAGCTCGGTGCTTTGTGACCACCTAGAGGGGTGGGATAAGAAGGGTGGGAGAGAGGGAGACGCAAGAGGGAAGAGATATGGGGATATATGTATACATATAGCTGATTCACTTTGTTATACAGCAGAAACTAACACAACAATGTAAAGCAATTATACTCCAATAAAGATGTTAAAAAATATATATATATATCCTGATAAAAACTGATCTTGGGAGTTGAGAGGTATGAATACTTTGAAATGATGATCTCATTTAAAAAGTAGTTCAAATAAGATTTAATGGACTGTGGAACTATGGTTTTAAATTAATGAGTGTACCTAGTAAAAAGCTTTGCACTGATAAGGAATATGAAAGGTCAACTGAAATATTATAATTGTCTTAATAGTTAAAGCATCTTACTTATTAACATGTCAATTATTTTGACAGCCTTTTTTCGGGGGCAGAGGGGGTGGAAGCAAGGAGCTGTCTTTTAGCATCCTTATGATATCATTATAAATCATTTACCACCTGCTCACATAGACACCACCCATGATGGATCACACAATCCAAATGCACGCATCATCTGAGCTTCAAGGAAATTTTGACTCAATGCTTTTAAGCCACAATTATATACCTAATACTGGATCTTGATTTGATTTGTCAAAACCCTTGAAAGTCATTACCCAAAAAGAAAAGGCAACAGACATCTGGTCAATCAACTTTATTTTTAATTACCCAAATGTGTATTAACCTTCGTATCCAGATACAAGGGAGGATACAAGAGGAAGAAAAGACAAGACTTCTACCCTCAAAAAAATTAAAATGAGCTGAAGACACACTGCAGAAGACAATAAAACTTAAGGAAATATACTGAGTAGCACAAAACAACTTAGTACAGAGTAAACCCACACAAGGGGGACACGATCAGCGACCATGGCAGGGAGTAGAGAGGGTGATCGGGAAATTCATCCTGGGAAATGGGATAAAGCAATGGACCTGTGTTCTAGTCAACAAAATATCAGTGGCTTATTGTGGGCCTTGGGCAATTAAGTCCCACCGCTCCTGACTTCAGTTTGCTCAACTCTAAAACAGCAAGTAAGGACAAGGTGGTGTCTAAGTTCTTCCAGCTGTAACAGTACAGGATTCTAAGGACAAATGCAGAGATCTTGGAAGATGTGGACCTTACAGGTAAGAGGAAGGACAAGCACAAAGCCACAGAGGTAGGAAAAAGCTAGTTTTTTGTGCCTGGGCAATGTATACTGTAGGATAGCAAGGACCTTTAACAAGCCTGTTTAACTACTGTAAAGATTCTGAGACCGGTGAACTTGGAAATGGGTGAGACAGAGTGCTAAGCTAGGTACTAGACAATACACAGGAATCAAAATGGAGAAAGAGATATTGTGTTTTCCTGTGGTCGAAGTCTGACTTATCGTCATGCTCTCCACTTCACTCTACATTCTTTGTGTCTTCATGGAACTTTGTTACAACTCCTTCCCCAAACCCACACACCAAATAGAAGCAGAAGAGGGTGTGGTTACAGATGCCCTCTCTTTAGACCCGCACAAGTAGCCCCCTTTTGTGGGCCAGGTAGCCAAGAGCAGTTGCTGACAAGATGGTGGTCAATCCAATCAGCCTCAGCAGGCCGGGCACGGAGGGCAAATGTCTCTCCAGGAAGGTGGTGGTAATGGGCTTCGCAGGGACATCCTGGGTTCAGAGAATATTTGGTGTCAGTACAGAAAGTCTGTATTTCTTCCAGTTCTCCGAACATGACTCACACTTGCCAACCTCTAGGCCATGAAACACCACATTCCCTTTGTTCAGAACATTCATTCCCCGTTCCCCACTGGGCCCTTTACTTAACTAATTCTGACCACTAACTTCAAGTCTCAGTTTATATCTCACTTCCTTCGGGAGCCTTTCCAGTGTCCCCAAACTAAGATGACCCCTTCTTTTTACATTCTCAGCGTGTCATCTTCATGGCACGTGGGCTTTTTTGTTATCATCTGTTCTCCCCACCACATGTTGAGCTCTGAAAGCACTGCTGTATCATTATCCCAGCGGCTGATGCAAAGCAAGTGCACAATAAATATTTGCTGAGTGGATACACCTGTGGTCCACTCAGTCCTCAGTCCCATCTCTGACAGAAGCACTAAGACAATGACTTCGGAGTGGCCAGGCTACTGTTTTTAACCTTACACTTGACAGACGAATACCTTTGACCTTTTGGACCCTTGTCCTCTATGATGTGTATACTTCCTTCCAGTCAGGAAAATTTCCTGGGGTTTTTTTAGAAAATGATAGGTATATTGAAAATGCATTTTTAACCTAAATCTGCTCCATTTCATTCCACTCCTTTGTCCCCAGACAGGGGATACTGACATATCTTCCTTTCATTTCCTCCCCCCATCACCAGGTTAGAGATTTATTCAACAGACATTTATTGAGTTCTTAATAAGTCTAGAACTCTCCGAGTAATGTCTCATCCGACCAAAAAATAATTTATTTTTTCCTAATAATCTGCAAGGCATGTGGCAGCTGCAATTTTATCAAAGTTCTTCTAAATCCCTCACCTCTGCCCTAACCCGTGGCATCTCTTTAAACATTCATGGGTTGAATCACTTAGGGGAAGGTCTGTGAATATATACAAGTGTGCTCTATTCATAAGTAATTGTTTTTAAGATTTAAATTCATGATATGAAATATAACCTACCACAGACTCTGGTTCGGGCTGCCAGATTTCATCCTCTGGGATCTTTCCCATGGCATGCAGGATCTGAAAAGAAAGCGCATCTTGGTGAATAACAAAAATGACACCATCTTTCTCCTAATCTACTCTTTAAATAAAGGACTAACGATGTCTTTTGGGATATCCATCAAAAACACCAGGGTAAAAGCCAGTGTAGTCCATTGAACCTTTGAAAAGATCCAAAAGGTCTTCGATCTACAGCATAAGAAGGTCCAACCATTAGACTCACCATCAATTTTAATAGCCGTGAACACGCCTTAATAGGGATGAGATGAGAGGAACTGTCGGAAAATATATAAATGAATTCTGAATCCTAGTGTAAACATGTTTGGTTCTATAATATTAGACCTAGGTTATCTCTCAAGTATAGCCATGGTGATCTTTTGCCCCATGGACTCTTTTTACCTTGGACTCATTGTTACTTTTGGGTTAAGGTGTTCATTTCACCTGTGACTACTGTTAAAAAGGTGTTTCACTGTCCTTCAGATGGGGGTTCACAGGGAATTGGCTTCCAGGGTCTCAGACATATTTAACCTGTTTGTCAGGCCCGTGAGTTGCTTCCTTCCCCACAGCCCATGACCCCAGGCCTTACCTCTCGGGCTGCTCTCTCCCCGGCCTCCACAGCCCCCTCCATGTAGCCACTCCAGTGTGCAGCAGTCTCCGTGCCTGCGAAGTAAATCCTGCCCACTGGCTGGCGTAGAACCCTTGAAAGCAAAGCAAAGAGATAAAAGTGGTCAGTCTCAGAGAGCCAGAGGAGAGCCTTCCCACAAAGACCAAGGCTGGTCCGTTTCCTCAGACTCTAAATGTCAGGAAGTCCATTGGCAATTTTGGAATAACGTTCATGAGTTCCTCCAGTTCTTACATGATCTTTGTCACAGATGAAAAGAAATAAAAGCCAAAGTTCACTCCCGCACCAAGAGCTTACAGGTAAAGGGACTGACATCAATGGAGGTAAAATAAGTATTTGCTTCACATACGTAAAGTGAGGGACTGTATATGCCCAGTCATGGATAGCTGGTTCACCAACTTTGAGCGAGGGGACACGTGCCCCCAGTTTCCCGCCTGGTCATTCCACCAATGAACTTGGCAAATCACTTCCTCTCACTGAGCTCTGGCTTCCCCATCCCCTAAGGGGCATGATCCAATAATTTTTAAAACCTTTTCTATTAGTAACATTTAACAACTCTGTGAGTATGACTACGGCTCCAAAACCACCATTCCTTGAGCACTTAGCTCTACCAGTGTGAAGAGTTTTACTGCATTAAATTATAACAGTTAACATTTTGGGGGGCGCCAAACACTCTTCTAAGTGCAGTAATCTTTACCACAACCATATGAGGTCAGTACGATTATAATCCCCATTTTGCAGGTGAGAATATGGAGGTACAGAGGCTGTAGTGGACACTGTGGTGCCCTGCCTAGACCCCCCTTCAAAAATGAAGGACCTTGCTGTTCTTCCCTGCTCTTGGCCCATTCCAGGCCCCCCTCCCCAGTCGACCACCGATCTGCTTTCTGTCTCTATAGATTAGTTTGCATTTTCTAGTATTTTATATAAATGGAATCATATAGTAAAAACAAAAAAACCATGAAGGACTTATTCCCAGGTGCTGGAAGTGCTGCAGGAAGATGGCCTTCTGATGTCAGCCCTCTTTGGCAACTGCCTCCACTAAAGAAAATTGCCTGGTTCAAGGTCATGCCTCCTTCCAGTAGCAATTGCATCCAGTGACTGATCACCACAGGGCTATAAAAACCTGACCCCTCGCCCCAACTTGGGACATTTCTGAAGGGCCATCTTAGTCCTAGAGCTCCCTGAAGGATCAGCTGAGGTCTTCACTGGAACTTCACTGGGAGAAACCCAACTTCTCTCTCTGTCCGCTCCTGCTTCCTTCCTCTGCCTTCCACAGATGTTGATGCCTAGGCTCTCCCTAGTACATATCCTATATGCTCATCTTTGCTTCAGAGTCTGCTTTGCTGAGGAATCTAACCAGCAACAAAGACAAAGTAATTTACACTAGGTCATAGCTAGTAAGTAGCAGAACCGGTATTTGAATCCAGGTCATCTGACTCCAGAGCCCACAGTCTTAACCACTTGGTTATACATCCTCCCTCTATTGAATTATTTTTTTAATCTTTTTAAAGAACTCCATGGCATAGCTACAATTATCCCATTTTACACATGAGGAAACTGAGGCTTAGAGAAATGTGTGCTGACTTGCCAAGACCCACTTGCTAGAAAATTGCAGAGCTAGGATTTGAACTAGGTCGACCAGATGTCAAAGTCTCCGTCTTTATGTTATATACTTTTCCTGGTGTATCATCATCATCACTAGTTAACAAAGAGTGCCCATATGCTACACAAAAGGACAGAGTGTCACAGCACTTAGTTTCTACAAGGGGCAGTTTGTTGTTACCCTGACAAAAATACCATAAGGGAAGCACCATCAACATGTCATTATTCATCCTATTCCAGGTTTCCATTATATTACAGATAATGGATGTGGATGTCCAGAGCTAACATCCAGGCTCTGTCTTAGTCAACACTGTATACCACTGGGCCTTTTACAGAAAACCAAATGAGTTGGCTTGAATTGGTGGGTTTTCCTTCGCCTACCCTTATTGTTGCCATCAAGCAAAAAGAGGGGAGGAGAATAGAAGATACTATAGAATACTAGAATGCCGATAATAATACACAGCATAATCTGGAATTATTCACAGCCAGCATGGGCTGGAGAGCCTAAGCGTATTCGGGAAGGGTTCTCGGCAAGAGAAGGTAATTTTGCTTTTTCCACGTTCATTAAACAGTGCTGCTTTCACCGCATGAATCACTGTTTTCAAACAGACGGAACCCAAATTGGGAACCTCTGGGAGGCCTGGCCAAATCCTACAATTAAATATTAGAAGAGAGAATAAAGGCTTAGAGAATTAATCATGCCGACTACTGGAATATAAAAATGTAAAAACCAAGAATTTATTTCAAACAGGCAAAGATATCTTCCCTCCACTTGTCACGTGGAAATCTTCTTCCTTTGGGGAAAAAGAAAGCCCCAAAACTGGGGAAGAAAAATCCCTGCCGTTTCTCGTGCAGGTGAGGGAATAGACACTATAGGATATTTCCACGTATACTTCCTTATGTACTTTACCACTACTTAATCACTAAAGTGTTGGGTTGGCCAAAAAGTTCATTCGGGTTTTCATAACATCTTACAGAAAAACCCAACCCAATATTTCAGTCTAAGAAATCAACACACATTTCTTAAAGTAAAAAACCTTAAGAAATGTGAGTTTATTTTTTTACTAGGGTTGTACTGTCAATTCTGTCCTCTGTCTTCCATTTGGAAGCAGAACATTTACTGTGTAATTTCTAGGCCATGAAGATAAAATTCCTTGCAGTATCCCAAATGTCATGGACCCCAAAGGTCAAGGGAATCCCTGCAGGCCAGTTGTCCTTGCTTGGATTGAGAGGTATGTCACTAAGATATGCTCTGCTTCAGTTTCCATCCTACAGATTGAAGCTAGTCACATGAAGCCTGAAACATGGCCCTGAGAAGGAATAAAGATGAAGGAGGGTGCTGCCATGTCACCACAAATGCCTGATATGATGGGGTTTATCTTGCTTCTTTCATGTGGTCAGGGTCAGGCTAGTGCAGGTGAGTGTCCTTCCCCCCCCGCCCCGCCCCCCACTGACCCCATCACTCCAAAGGCATTTTCCTGACACTCCTTATGGGATTGAGCATGAAACTAGCCACTCCGTGGTCAGAAATCTAATCACATCACAAAACTGATGGTCTTTCTCTGTTGAGAGGTTAAGTTTTGTATTCCTAAATGTGTTCTATGAAGCAAAGGATCCTATCTGCCTTTCTTACTCTCTATTCTATCCTCAAAATCACCCATAGGGCCCAGCCGTGTAACTTTTCCCCAGACATTCCATGAACTTGTTAGATTCCTATAGGAAGCGTTTGCTCAAATGGTTCCGTCTGCCTAGAATACATTCCCCAATAGCCTTTTCTCTGCCTTCTACAATTCTCAGGTGGTATGTGTATTATGAAGCCTTCTCAGCTTTCTCTAGGTAAGGCTAGCCCATCCCTCCCTGGGCCCCCATAGCATTTTTATGCCCCTCTATTCTTAGAGTACTTACCATAGTATGTTTGAGTCAATGTTTGATATTCTCTCCTCTCCCCATCCCTACCCTAGCTCCTAACACCGTCAGCTCCTTTACAGCAGGGAGGGCTTATCTTGGTACAGGCAAACTTTGTTTCGTTGTGCTTTGCTTTATTGCGCTTTGCAAATATTGCATTTTTTTTCCCATGAATTGAAGGTCTGTGGCAACCCGGCATTGTCAGATGATGCTTAGCATTTCTTAGCAACAAAGTATTTTTTAATTAAGATATGTACATTTTTTTAGACATAATGCTCTTGCACACTCAATAGACTACAGTATAATGTAAACATAACTTTTGTACACGCTGGGCAACCAAAAAGAAAATAATTTTGTGTGACTCGCTTTATTGCGGTAGTCTGGAACCGAACTCACAATATCTTCGAGGTCTGCCTATATATTGAAGTTTTCAGCAGAGTGTTTGGCCAATAGTTGGCACTTAGCCAATAAGTGCTGAATGAAACAATTACTACTGACATATTCTACAATCATCCAAAAATTAACTTAATGACCAGTAGCTAATCAGGTGGCACCCTCTGAATGATCTCATAGATGATATTTTACCATCTTCAGGAAGATGAGGAAAGTGCTCACCAAAGCCATTATGTATCCTCTCACAAGCAGGTTTTTTTTTTTTTTACGGTACGCAGGCCTCTCACTGTTGTGGCCTCTCCCATTGCGGAGCACAGGCTCCGGACGCACAGGCCCAGCGACCATGGCTCACGGGCCCAGCCGCTCTGCGGCATGTGGGATCTTCCCGGACCGGGGCACGAACCCGTGTCCCCTGCATCGGCAGGCGGACTCTCAACCGCTGCGCCACCAGGGAAGCCCACAAGCAGGTTTTAATCCTTCTTTGACTGGTTTTCACAAACAGATTGATTAGCCATTTACATTTACTAATACCCTTTTTTTGTTGCATACTCAGCCTTTTACTCATCACTCTACATTTCCTATTTTGTTTAGATTGAGCTCTTGGCATTAAATGATTACTTCGTTTAGTATTACTTCGATGGTCATAATAATTACTACTATATTACTAATTCATACCTGGTCGTTGTCATCGAATACAATGAACTAAACACCAAAGAGTCATACCTGGCTGCACAACACTGTAAATGCTACAAGCCATTGAATTATACACTTCGAATGGGTGAATTGTATGGTATGTGAATTATATCTCAATGAAGATGTGAAAAATAACTTATGCTCCTGTTAACATACTGATTCTTGTCTACTGTATGCCATCTTGCGCTTTCTCATACACCTGCTAAGGAAAGTGAGGTCCAGAGAGGAGAAGTGACCCGTCCAGGATGACAAAGTTGGTTATTGGTAGGATCAGGGGGTGGAACCCAAGTCCCTTTACCCCCAGTCTAGAACACAATTTGCTTTTATAATGCTGTACCCATGTTGGCACTTATACAGTGCCCATTGAGGAAGTTCCACTGAGCCCTAAACTCAGTATAAAGACACTTCTTCTGACAATATAAGTGAACCCTCTATCTAAATTCCTATTCTTATGCTGCCACCTTCTTTGGTTCTATTGATTGGGATTGCTCCTTCAGAGGAATTAAGAGTCAAGGGCACCACCATGATGCAGAATTATAATGACTTCATTAGTGAGATTCACGAGATCCAAAGGAAATTGGGGATTTGGGGATTTTTTTTCCAGCATTTACAAGGAACAGCGGAGAAGAGCTCCACGAACCTTCTTAGAGTTATGGACTCAGATTCAGGGAGTTTCAGTTAGAACTGAGCCCACTTTTACTCTACCTTCCGTACTGAGTCAGGATCCCTGGGGGGAAGTAGGTCGTGTAGCAGCCCCCGGAGTACTGCTCCTCACACCAGTTCTTCTCTTCATAGTGCACCGGCTGCAAGGCAGAGTGACAAAAACTCAAAGGAGACTCAAAGGAAGCAATCTAGTCTCGAATAAATCAAACACAGTCCAGTAGGCTTCCTATTGGACAACCAGTATCTGTCTGAAATAGAGCCTTATTATCCCGATGTTTTTAGAGATAGGACTTTGGGCAGGTAAATGTCCTTGGTAATAGACTTCTAAGAAATTCTGACTTAGAAAGTTTTCTCACTTGGTTCATTCATGTCCCCGGTACTGTTCATAAGCTGCAATTGTCTAGCTCTATGTTTAAACTGGCCTTACATGTTAAGAAGTTTTTAGTGCCTAATGGTTTCAAGACAAGTTTAAAAAGGGATTTATGCTTACTGGAGTAAGGAGGATGAAAAAAGTAGAAAAGCATGCCTGTTAAGGAAAAAGAATGACCAGATTCATTTTTTTCATGCAAGTCAACTTCGTTGAGAGAAGCTAGAACAGACAGATTAATGTTTTCATGGGACGTAGGCACTTCTGTTGATGGCGATGCAGGCAGCTATCGGTCTGAAAAATATGTTTTTGCCATGAACAGGCAAAACATTAGCTGAGATTTTGCAAAGTTCAAGCTCTTTACTACAATAACTAAACATGTGTTATCATTATTATTATTATTATTATTTTGTGGTACGCGGGCCTCTCACTGTTGTGGCCTCTCCCGTTGCAGAGTACAGGCTCCGGACACGCAGGCTCGGTGGCCATGGCTCACGGGCCCAGCCACTCCGTGGCATGTGGGATCCTCCCGGACCGCGGCACGAACCCGCGTCCCCTGCATCGGCAGGCAGACTCTCAACCACTGCGCCATCAGGGAAGCCCAGGTATTATTTTGAAAAGATAAAATCAACACGGCAAGTCTTAAGAGAAAAATGTGAGCATAAAAATAGATTTGGAAAAGATGTTTTGTTTTAAAAATTTGCAGTCACACATGGGACTTCGGATAGTCATTTGTAACGAATCCTATTTACAAAGCACGAGGCCCTGTCTGAGGGGTGTAAGTTGCTCTGATGCCTCAGGCCCGGCCCTCTTCCATCTCATGAGCACCCTTCTCTGGCTGTCTCCAGCCAGCTGATCAGAAGAAAGGTTGGACTTCATCTTTCACCTTTCCTTGCTCCCAGGACAGACACCAAAGCAAGTGCCCATCTCTGTGCCAAGAGCAAACAACAGCATGACCAACTTGTTTTTTTTTTTTGGCCACGACTTGTGGCTTGTGAGATCTTAGTTCCCCTACCAGGGATCGAACCCAGCCCCTCAGCAGTGAGAGCTCGGAGTCCTAACCACTGGACAGCCAGGAATTCCCAGGACCACCTCATTTTTATCACCAGCAATTAATCATCCACATTCTTCTTAGGAAAAGAGACTTTCCCATATTAAAAATAATCAACTTTTTGGGAAATTGAGCACAACTTCTTTCCCCTCCCACTGGGGTTTTCCCTGAACAACCATCTCACAGGTTGTCGGAGAATCCTCAGCTCTGCACTGCCTCAGCCTGAGGGTGTCTCAGAACATAACTTCAAAAAAGCTTGAGTATCTACCAGGGAGAAATATCTTGAACCGAATATTTAAACAGAAAGACCAGTCAATTTTAGCAGCTGTGGTAGGATTAATTTTTAATGTGTATATACTTTGGGTCTTGCCACCTCACTCATATTACACTTGCGCCCAGAGGCTATGCTTATATTTAAACTTGTTAAATGGTGTGTGAAAGCAAAAAAATGAAACAAAACACATTCTTCATTATTATTATGTTTCTCTCCAAACCAGTCAATTCATCATTCTTGTTCATTTACTGAGGAGGAATCCCCCAAACCTTCAAGAGCGTGTGTTTCACCTATAACAAGTAACTCTTGCTTTAAAAGGATGAACAAAAATGACAAATTCAAAAGCCACAACAACTTGACTAGGAGGAGGAAAGCCACTGCAAAGCTGAGCAAAGTAAGTGTCTGAGGAATAAGATGAAGCCATGTAGCTGTTCAACTAGGTCAAGGCGTGCACTGCAGAGATCTGGATTTAAGAGGCTTAACAAGTTAAACATTCTTAGCCCCTTTATTAGATTTTCTCGTGCTTTAACTGCTCATTTGTACA
The DNA here is from genome assembly GCF_003676395.1 of Aethalodelphis obliquidens. NCBI lineage: Eukaryota > Metazoa > Chordata > Mammalia > Artiodactyla > Delphinidae > Aethalodelphis > Aethalodelphis obliquidens. The sequence goes on from NW_020838015.1 coordinate 5,567,636, forward strand.
TCCTTTTCCATTGTCTTCAAGTGCTGCACGGATAACTGGATTTAATAATAGCTTTCAAAAGGTGACGTAATCTGTGTCAAAACATTAAAAACCCAGCAGTTGTGAATGGAACGAGAATGTCGGTTCATTGTTTTAAATATTGATGAAGGAGGTCGTTATGGCTAATGGTTATGGGCCCTTTGGGCCCTTTGACTATCACCAAATGCCCCTACCGCACTGCCTCCCTACCCATCCCATCCCACCTTTAACCACCCAGTGGGGAGGGGAACTACTTTGAATTTGAAGATCACAGCTTCCTCAGGCTACCTGCCAAGATGTCTAGGAAACTCAGCTGACAGGGCTCACCTTGAGCCAATCAGCATGTCTTCCCTGCTACAGGAAGAGCTCTGAACTCAGGGACAAGGGTAGCACCACCTAAAACACATCAGTGTTGCAAGGTGCCTAAGCTGCCACTAGCACAGCCAGGGCCCATACTCTCTGGGACAACTCATAAGTTTACCAACTCTGGTGCAGACTCCTCCGAGAATAGATCAGGGAAAACATGAGCTCTAGAGCCCTTCTTGCACAAGCCCATCCCTGCTAGCCCCCTGACAACAAAGCAAGATCTCTCTCCCTTAGGGAAGGGTTGGGAAGCCTTACGTGCAAAGCTTCTTGTGAGCCCAGAACTTTTGCGTAGAGGTCACAAAGTTTCTTCAACCTATGGGAAGAGAGGGGGAAAAATAAGTGAAAATGAGAAAGGAAGAAAAAGTCAAAGATGTACCTATGATTCCCATCATTCAAAAAGATTCTGAGCTATTGCTTCCACTTGACATTTCATTGTAATTTTTCAAAACAAGGCACCTTGTTCTAGTTCCAATATCTTAAATCTGTGAGGTCACAAATAGTTTTTAAAGAAAAAGTGATGCACTGCCTGCATCACTGGGGGCACACAGCAATTTGTTCATTCATTCAAGAAAACGTTGTGTACCTGCTGTCAATTTCCTAAGCACTGGAGATTCTGGGAGGACTGAGACATGATTCTTGCTCACCTTCCTTTCTCTCCCCATCCCACTAAGAGGAAATGGGCAAAGTGGAGCAGGAAAAGCTTCAAATTCTGCTTCTGCCTCTTCCATGCTATGAGGTCTTGAACAGGTTACTTAAACTCTCTGACCTTTAGTTTCATCAACAAACTCACCTGATTTTTTTCACTAATGATGGTAAAACAATGTGGTCTCAGGACCAGCAACAGCAGCTGCATCACCCGGGAACTTGTTAGAAATGCAGATTCTCAGACCTCATCCCAGACCTTCTAACTCAGAAACAGCAGTGGCAGCAACTGTGTTTTCATAAACCTTCCAGGTGATTATGTTTGAGAACCACTGATATAGAGCATATGAAGTTCCCAGCTCAATAACTGGTACATACGTAATAAATGCTCAATAAATCGTAGCTCTTAAGAAATTTAGTCTTATGGGGGAATTGGATGTAAGCCAAAAGTTATAATTAGTCAGTTAAGGTATGAGATTAGACTTATTTCCATTCTGATTTTTATAGAATAGTATTGTTAAAGGGGATCTTACAGGTGATTTAGAGTTAGGCCAATGATTTCAAAAGTATTATTATTATTTTATTTTTTATTTTTTTAAGTGTATTTTTTAAATTATTTATTTACTTTTGGCTGCATTGGGTCTTTGTTGCTGTGCGCGGGCTTTCTCTAGTTGCGTCGAGCGGGGGCTACACTTTGTTGCTGTGCGCAGGCTTCTCATTGTGGTGGCTTCTCTTGTTGTGGAGCACGAGCTCTAGGTGCGCGGGCTTCAGTAGTTGCGGCGCACGGGCTTCGGTAGTTGTGGCTCACGGGCCCAGCCACTCCGCGGCATGTGGGATCTTCCCGGACCGGGGCACGAACCCGCGTCCCCTGCATCGGCAGGCGGACTCTCAACCACTGCACCACCAGGGAAGCCCGGGACATTTTTTTAGTGAGTGGGTCAGTCAGACTTCCATAGCCCTGGCCAAGCACAGTGATGGCAATAGTCATAAAGCAGCATGCTAATGGTGCGGGGGGAGGGTGCAGGGTTGTGAGGGATAGGAATGTGCTATAACGTAATTCAGGGGCTCTTAGTTGGTAAATATGTTATCAGTGGTGGTGTGGGGATAAATAATTGGTAGTGGTGAATACTAATTGCTGAAAGAAATTGCCACCTCCAGAGAAACTAGTCCTTCTGTACTTATGATCTGTAATAGTTATGCATCCTTCATGCAGGATGTACTGCAGACTGCCCTGCAATGCGGTCATTTGTCTACCTGGTTATCTCCTCCCCAAGTAAAATTTCAGCTCCTGGGCTATATCCATTTTTGTATCCTCCATAGCTCCTTGCATGGTATCTTGTGTACGATAAACTCAATAAATATTATTTTGAATGCTTGGGTCTTCAGTTATCAGCATTGTGCCTTTATACAAGACCCTCATAATGAACATAACAGACATGTTGTGTTGGGAATACACATAGTATTAAGCAGTCTTTAAGTTTAAAAGTGGGTAGAAAGAAGAAAAGAAGTAGGAAAGAAAGGGAGATGGAGTACAGAGGTGGGCAGGAAGGGAGAGAGGGGCAGAGGAAATAAGGGAGGAGTGAGGGAGGGAGAGAGAGGGAGGGAAGAGAGAAGAGGTACTTTTTTCCCCTACCTTTCCTCTTTGGTAAGACGGGTCAGTTTTCTGGCTTTGTGGGCAAGAATAAATCTAAAACGTACAAACAAGAAAAAGGAGGGGAAATCAATGGCTGCTTTCATCCTGGCCTCATTTCTATAGCTACACATGTGCCTAGTGTGCAAGTTAAAAGTGAACCAGAAGAAACAATTCATACACTATCTAATTTTATGTTCCATGTTTTACTATTTCCTGGTTACATTCCTGACACTAAAAGGCGCCTTCTAGTTTTAGGGATTCAAGGGACTCAAAACAGATGACTGGCCATAAGTTTTGCCTGGGATAATACCATGACTGACCCATCTCCCACTGCATAGCTGGTGCTCAACAGGAATATGCCCTGGGCCTCAAATATCTACCTTAGATGTGTCTGAGACTTTCCATTTTCATCCAGCCCTTCCTCTTTGGTTCTATCTTCAAGATGGTATCTCCCTAGTGCCCAGCCTTTTAGAATCCGCCTCCATTTCTAGCCCTACGATTGCCTTCAACTTACCAGCTAGCTTTGATCTCCCTGTTTTGACCCTTGGCTCTCTGAAATAAACTCATACGGATCCTGAAAGCCATCTCAATTTTGGCTTCTCCAGGTAACCACCGCCCATGACATCCCCATCTGTGCTGCTTTTCCCTGCCAAGCTGAGAACTGGGCTAGTCTTCGTCCCTCTCTAGTGGGACCTGGAAAATCTCAGCATCCCATGTAAATACCATAGATGCCTCCACAGCCTCCACAAGAAGCCCTCTTAGTGAAACACCCTAAGTCAAATCTTCATATCATGTTTTCACAAAAGATAGCTTACCAGAATATATCAACCCCTAGTATTAAACATGAAGCAGAAAACTAGTTTAACAAATTTTCAAATGTTACTGGTATTCTAATTCCTTTCTAAATATTAATTTGTTCGAAGACATTATTTTTTAAAAAGCAATAAGATTTTTCCAACTGCTGAATTTGGAGAAGAGTGACGTTGGGTAAAAAATTATTGAACAAAGTTTGGGGCACATTTATTAACAGTATAGGAATACGTTGTCAACGTGGAAGATTATCACACCACCATAAGCATGCCTTACCCTATTATGGCGGCATAGCTGCCATCAGGTTTGGTATCATCCAACGTGTAGGCAACTGGAGCTTCCTCTCCTTCAATAATCATGCTTCCACAGTAATCTTGGAGAAGAGCAAAATGGAAAAAGGCATTCATCACCCTATCAAGCTACCCTTAGCAGTTACGACGAAGCACACGTTTTTCAACCTGAGAAGCCCAAAGGCTGAAAATAAGATATTATACCCTAAATATACAAAGTCCAACCAAGCTGATGTCAAAAGGAAGGCTAAGGAGCCAACATTTGGTGAAAAACTCAAACGGTAAGCCCCTCTCTGCAAAGCAGCAACGTGGTATTATGAATTAATCCAGGCCAACATTTAATGAAATCTTGTTTTCCTTGCTGTTAATACGTGTGCCCCTCTTTCGTCTTTCACAGGAAATCAGATAAAACCAAAGATGTGTTAAAGAAATGCTAGTCTATTACTGTAAAGTAGAAGGGACTGAACATTCACCTTTTATGAGGAGCCACTTATTCGATGCTAACTAGTTCTTATTTATCTAGAGACAGGGCAGAGAGGACCCAGATGACTAAAATGCACAGAGTCCCTCCACTTTTCCACCCTCCTCCTTAAAGGGGAGGGGATATATGTATACACATAGCTGATTCACTTTGTTGTACAGCAGACACTAACACACCATTGTAAAGCAACTATACGCCAATAAAAATAAATAAATAAAAAGAAAAAAGATATCTTTGCTGGATATAGAAAAGATAATAAGAAAATAAAATGCACAGAGTCCCAAACCCTCATTTCAAACAGGACCTCCGGAACAACTTGGAAAACAATTTCAGCTCATTCTGCACAAAAGTGCTTCTCTCATTCCCCTCCTGAACAAAATATATGTAATTTCAACAAAAGAATACAACAGAGCAATGGTGAAAATGTCAGGGCAGAATTTGAAATGTTATAATAAGATCCGATTACAGTGTACCACTCCTCCTGCTTCATCATTTACTTGCAAATTGAGGTTGTTCGAACAAAATTATGGTGGAAGACCTGGGAACTAATGTTGTATAGAAAATCCAATGAGTGGGTTTCAAAATGAGGAAGAAAGAACAGAGAAATAACTTGGAGGGTATGCACTGTCCCGACCTGTGTGGGAGCAGACACACCTGTAGGCCTTTTTACCTGCACTTGCTTCTCTCTCTCTCCCCCCACGACTCTCCCCACTTTGCATCTATAGTCCTAGTCAGTCACTGGATTGAGGGGTACTTGCACGCCCCTCAGGTGTACTGGGGCTAAAAAAACATTGAGAAAAACTGAAATAGGGGAAGGAGAAATGTTTAAAGTTTGTCGAAGAATTTAAGAAGATTTAAGAATACAACAGAAATAGTTAAGGAATCACCTTGTTATAAGGAGACAAGAAAGAGGACAGGATGTGATAAGAGAAAAGAGCAAGGGCTCACGGGTCACTTGGGGTTCTGCTGGACTGGACAGAGGGATCATGCAGGACACCAGGCTGGCTGGGATGGAGGCCCTGCTTTCTGGGTGGAGGGGCTCCTTGGACACGTCCTTCACAGCACAAAGTTGGGTTCTGCACCATGCATGTGCACTGGGCGGAAGTGAAGGAACAAGGGGCAGAGGGAAGAGTCCTGTTCATGCCAGAACAAACCACGTGGCATCAGCAGCAGTTCTATCATTTGTAGGTAGAAAGCTCAGGAGCTCTGCCCATGCACATGGGACTTCCAGTTAGCCTGGTTCAGCCTCACTCTTAAAAAGGAAGGGCCATTCAAGGACATCTAGACATTGAACAAAATTCTTTAACAAAAGAAGCAAAGACAAAAGCAGAAGCAAACTAACAAACAAAAAGGAACTCTCAGGAAGAAAAGACAAAGAGTAGAAGAAATTTCCCCCAAAGTGGCAAGTAACATTCTCAAGGAGAAAAAAGAAGATATTGTACCTATGGGAGGTAACAAAGAGAACTATTCAGAATAAAATAATTCAGGAGAAGCTTTTTGAGTGTGAAGTGTGGAAGGAGGAGTTCTGAAAAGACGATCACATTCATCTGGAAGAATAACTGACATTTACCAAGGACAAAATTACAGGAAAAATAATGAAGAGAGAATATCCTACCAGATGTCAAACATATTATAAAGCTATGGGGATTAAAATAGTACAGTGCTGCCAAAGGATTAGAGAATATAAATCTGTGTTCTCCAAAGTGGGGTGTGCACACCCAGACTGCACATCTGGATAGTGGAGAAAGATATTAGAGATTCTTATTTTTCAATTCCAGCTTTTCAAAAATGACTACTCTTGTATATTTTATAAGAAAAACAATACACTTTTTTCCAGTGGTCCATGTACATAATTTAGGAATAAATACATTCAGTGGTAGTTGATGTTTAATTTTTTAAATATAGGGCTATAAAAAATGTTTGGAGCCCAGTGACAAAAATCAGTGGAAAAGAATTGTTGGTCCAGAAAAGCCAAATGTAGATATATTTCAAAGGAGAATGAAACCATCATAAAAAAATTTTAAAAAACTGGTACACTGGGAGAAAATATTTGCAACACATACAGAAAAAATTAATAAGCACAGGATAAATAGATAATTTACGAAATGATTTCACACAGCCCTGAAGCCTTATTCATGATGAAATTTACAAATTATAGATAAATGGGACATTTTCCCCTACTGATTGGCAGAAAGTTAAAAATATTAATTAGCTGGTCTACCCAAGTCAATTGACATTGTAATTGCACTTTTACAAATTTATCAAAAGGAAATGCTCCTATTCAAATCTTCAGAGCAATATGAAGGAAGCTGTTTATTGTAGCATAGTGTATAATAGCAAAAACTTGGAAACAATCGAAATGCCTATCATCAGCATACCTATCGGGCACATTTTGATAGAGCCATACAGTGAAATACTGTTTATTCAGTTGTTGAAATGAGGTAGATTTAAATGCACTGATGTGGAGAAATGTCTGTGGCATACCATTAATAGGAAAGAGCAAATTTCAGTATAATGTGTATTATGATTTTTTTAAAAAATGGTTTGGGGAAGGTATATAACATTTATTTAAAATTATATTTGCATATAAATGTTATGCATATTCTTTAATATACATTTAAAGTATATATACATTTCAATATATGTGTACAATATATTGAAAATATTACCTGTGCCTACAATAAATCTCTAAGGATAAACAACTTACATTTTTAACAGTGGTTCCCCAAGGGGGGAGGGGCAATTGGAGAGGGACATTTTTCATACACTTTTATTTTTTGAAAGTTTTATAGTGAATAAGTTCACTTCTGTAATTTTTTTTTAAAAGCAGGTACTGCTTCTGTTATTTTAAACTTCAGTTGAAATCATTTAGATTTAAGGGAAAATAGAAATGGTGTAGATGAGCAAAAGCGAGGGATACTGAAAGATATAAGGCTTTGGCAAGAGCCTGCTCTCTCCAGGTAAGTGGGGATGGGAGGCAAAGCTAAGGTGGCTGTGATGCACCCCCTGCCCCTGCAGGGACCCCAGGAGGGCAGGGTGTTGATGGTGAGGGTGGCTGAGCTTAGGATGATTTGGTGGGAGACCAGCAAAGAAGAGGGGGCCCCTCCTTGTAAACTCACAAAGATATTACACACTTAAGAAACTGGAAAGCATTTCCTGGGACAATCATTCTACAAGCCAGCAAGAACTGGCTAGGGCTACCTGTATCAAAAGGCAAAAAGTTACCTTCTCTTTAATAGTCCAAACCACGCTGCACTTATAAAACAAACAAACAGTAATCTTGACTGATTGATTGCTGAGTGCCTCATATGTGCCAGTCACTGTGCTAGGCTGTTTGGGGCTGCAAAAATCACCCCCTCTGAATCTGGTTAACTCATATTCCCTGTGCTTTTGTATTACTCATTAACCACAGTGCCTTTAGGGATGGCGTTGAAAGCCTGACGCAAAGCAAATAACTTCTTACAAGAGTTAACTTCCTCAGATTTCATTCCCTTATAGAATCCTTGAAAATATTGTTATTGAATTGCTTATCGATGTAACAGGAATGGTATTGGATGTGAGTCTTGGAGCCCTCCCCTGTGTTTCTATAGTAGCCTAGGTAACACCAACAGTGTACTCAATACATTGTAATGCAATTATCAGTTTACAAGACTGGCTTCCTCCCAAGTCTGGATTTTCTGGGCAAGGATTACATGCCTTTGAATTCCCAATGCCTAGCACAGCGCCTGTCATACAATAGATGCTCAGTAGAGGTTGGCTGAGGAAACACATTCAATTTCTCAAAAGAAATTGAAAATGCTTTGAAGAGGCTCTCATGTCTACAATCATTTTTTAAAGTGTAACTCAAGGCTCATTACCAATAAGGACCGAGTCAGACCCAGCCTCTTCTTGAGGATGAAGAACTTGGCTTTTCTCTGTTTTTTTTTTTTTAATTTATTTTATTGAAGTGTAGTTGATTTACAATGTTGGGTTAATTTCTGCCATACAGCACAGTGATTCAGTTATACATATATATCTATTCTTTTTCATATTCTTTCCCATTATGGTTTGTCACAGAATACTGAATATAGTTCCTTGTGCTATACAGTAGGACCTTGTTGTTTACTCATTCTATATATAATAGTTTGCATCTTGGGTTTTCTTTTTGATACTAGTACCTAACAATGAACTTGCCTGGCACACTGCAGACCTAAGATAAAGGTCTGCAGATATGAATGGAAAGCTAGAGATTCTCTCCATAAATAAAGGCATTCTGAGTCATTAAGAGAAAAAAAATCTCCATTCCACGGTCCTAAACCTTATCCACTCGCCAGCAACCAGCTGTCTAAAACGGGTGGCCTGGATCACGAGAGGAAGAAGCTTAGCACCAGCAAGCTCTCCATGGTGGGTCACTGAACCGTCCTTTGTGAAAGATAGATTACTTGTTCAACTGATGCACCAATCCAATAACAGTCCTAAACAGAATTTCCTGCAAAGGGGGAGAATCAGGAGGCTGCAATGTGGTGGGAAGAGGTAGATACAGGAAGAACCGCCCTAAGGTAAGAATATGAAACTTTCCCCCTTTGCCTCCAGCACATCCTTCCTCTCCCTTCTGCAATCTAGCTCCTTATTTCAGTCCATCCTTCCCTTTGCCCTCAGTCCCAGGTACTGACGGTTCTTACGTGGACTCCTCTTGGAAGAAAAGGAGCTGTGATGAGAGTCAATGTGATAAGACTCTAGCATTGTGCTGTCCAATATAGTAGCCACGCGTGGCATTTTTACATTGGAATTTAAAGCTATTAAAATGAAATAGCCATGCGTGGCTTTTTATATTTGACTTTAAAGCAATTGAAATGAAATAAAATTGAAAAATTCAGGTCCTCAGTCTCACTAGCTACATTTCAAGTGTTTGATACCCACACACGTGGCTAGTGGCTGCTGTCCTGGACAGAGCCGCTCTGGAACATTTCCATCATTGCACAATCTAGTATTTTAGTGGGCATCCCTGTAATGTTCTATCCAGTAGAGCCACACACTTATTGAATATATATGAATGCATAAATGAACTTAATTTCATATAGTAGAATCTTGACACTAGTGAGAAATTGCCTGGAAATTTTCAGAATCCCCATCTTTGTGAACGGCTTTATAAACTCATACTTTAAAAACCTGTATCAGAAAATGTTAATAACCTATTTTCACAAGATTTTGTGAAAGGATTAGTAAACTTTATACTGAATTATGAAAAGAGTTGATCATATTCTAAGGGAACTTAATTGCATGAGTGTGTGCCAATGTACTTTACTTGATGGAACTGACCTTAGAACCTGGATGAATGTTTACGTCCGAATTCTAAGAAAAACAGTTACACGCAAATGTGTGACTTTGCACCAAGTTTCTTGGCCTTTTAAGCAAAGAAAAGTACTCACCCTTATTCCTCCAGAAGGGCTCTTTATAATAAACTATGCACTTGATGACTGAACCCAAAGGCACACGAGTGATCAGCTGGTTTCTCATCATTGGCAGAGGGGGACTGAAATGAATCTTCATGCCCAGAACAGGAGGAATAGCGCTAATCACATACTTAGCCTGGAAGAAAAACGGCGTGGTTAAACATTGCTGGTGGGTTGTTTTTGCTCTTTTTCTAATGTTTCTCCCTCATTTACCCTCGTCCCCCACTCAATCTCTTCTTAAAAGAGAAACTAGAAGAATCAAACTTGTTAGAATCAAAATGAGCTCTTGTTGTTCCCTAGCTCAAAACCTCCAATGACTTCCCATCACACTTGGAGTCAAAGCTAAGTTCCTTACAGTCACTTTCAAGGTCATACATGAAAGGAACCCCTGTCACATCTCTGATCTCATCTTCTGTTACTCTTCCCCTCAATCCTCTTAATTCCACCATTTTGACTACCTTGCTGTTACTTTAACATGCCAGGCTTGCTCTTACCTCAGGGCCTTTGCACCGGCTGTTTCAGTCTACCTGGAAAACTATTCCCCAGAGAGCCACCTGGCTCAATCCCTCATCTCCTTGGGTTCTGTGCTCAAACATCACCTTCTGAGTGAGGCCTTCCTTGATGACCTATTTAAAATTGCATGACCAATCATCCCACCTCACCTTCTGGCACACCCTCTCCCCCTTCCCTGCTTGGTTTTTTCCACAGTACTCATTACTATTTGGCATAGTCTCTATTTTATATATCTGATTACAACTTTTCTCCTTTACTAGAATGTAAGCCACATGAAGGCAGACAATTTTATCTGTTTTGTTCACTGCTATGTTCTCAACTCCTAGAATAATGCCTGGCACATAGGAGGCACTTGATAGTTATCAAATAAATATTTTCTTTGATGTTCTAATTATGTAGGAGCCCAATACAGAGGGTTGATAACATGTGTTTTGTAAATCTCCACCCTCACCCCCAAATATTATGGTTCTGTTTTCCTTTCTTTCAGATAGAGGTAGCTTTTTTTTTTTTTTTGTGGTACGTGGGCCTCTCACTGTTGTGGCCTCTCCCATTGCAGAGCACAGGCTCCGGACGCGCAGGCTCAGCAGCCATGGCTCACGGGCCCAGCCACTCCGCGGCATGTGGGATCCTCCAGGACTGGGGCACGAACCCGTGCCCCCTGCATCGGCAGGCGGACTCTCAACCACTGCGCCATCAGGGAAGCCCCAAAGGTAGCTTTTTTGCTTTTGGCAAACGCATTGTCTACAAAGTCTAGAATATTCTTCGCTTTATTTAAGCTCTGGTTATCTATGGGACTCTGGTCTCTTCTCCCTGGTTTAAGGCTCTTGGTTACCTCATACACCTCGTGGTTTAGGGTCTCCACAAGGACATTTTCTCCTGTCTGGTCAATGTGGATCACAGGCCTCTCCAGCTTCACTCGGTCCCCAAGGAGGTCCATTATTCGCTCACTCACTTGACCAGATCCACCCACAAATTTCCTCTCCTGGAAAGAAAAAAGGACCCAAGAGGTGGGTAGGAAATATAGGAATGGATATAAATTGCTAAGTTGCTAGTTTTCCTCACATATCTTTACTGTGTGAGGTATACAATTTCATGCTGCCCTTGTGGGTCGTGTCTTTCACCATTGTTTTCTAACCAATGATTGCTGGCTTTCAACAAAATCACACGTTTTCGAGCCTTCCAGGCTATGTTCTGATGGACTCCCAGACTCCAAACTCAGCTGGACATCCTCAGCCTGACTCCCATGTCCCGCCTGCCTGGCCGAGACCCCTGCTCTGTGTCCTACCTGCATCCTTTGGTTGAGTTGCTGGGCCACCACTTGCCCGAGCACACCTAGGCCTGTTTCCTGTTTCCTTGTTACTCAGTCTCAGAATCTTGCTGACCCACCCATCCCCAGACCAGCTTACTCCCTGTTACAGTCTGTCTGTCTCACCCTGGGTCAGGTACCTGCTGTTTCTGTGGCCACCGAGGCCATTTCACCTCACCGCACCCACCTGCAAAAGCTTCCTAATGTCCTGCGTGATTGCACCCACAGTTGAGCTGACTGTCTTCTCCTAAATTTTCAGTTCAGTTAATTTTTAAAAAGACTATTTCAAACAGGTCTAGAAAGAAGGTCACGGAGAAGGGGAAAGAGAAGGGAGGGGGAGAAGGAGAAGAAAGAGGGTGATGAGATGGAGGAGGGGGCAGGAAGAGGAAGGGAAGGAAAGGAAAATGACTGTCAAGGAGATTAGCTAAGAACTCTAATCCATTTCGTACTGTGCCCAGCATAGCACATTATACAAGGCTGAGGCTCAGGAAATAGGCACTGAATGAATGAATGAATTCCATGTGGTGTGTGTGTTTTAAACTGAAAATACGTTTCTGACGTTTTCTGTTCAGCTTTCCAAGAAGCACTCAAGTTATGTTCATCAGCTGGTCTCTTACAAACTTACCAAATAATCATCGGATGTATATCCAAATGGAAAGTTGCAAAAGAACATAAAAAAAGGAGACAAGCCTAATTTTAAAATGACATTGGCCACTGGGCTGTCACACTGGGTACCTAACAACAGACTGTCACTTTGAGCTGCTATGATTAAGCTCTAAAAGCCACAAGCCTGCCTCCTGTTCCATCCTTTCATGACTGAAGGATGATGCCAATCTTTCACTTAGGCAGTGGTGGTTTTCTCTTTCAACGGTCGGGGTATGAATGGGTACCTGCCCTCCATTGGTTGTTGAGATGATCCTGGCACTGCCCCCACACTGCTTCACATACCACAGGAACCAGAGAGCGGAGACCTCATGCGTCTCTGCGGTGACACACAGGTTCACAAAGAGAGTAGCAAGCTGCTTCGAAGATCTGCTCAGGGAGAAACAAGAGCAAAGCTGGCAAATGCAGGGGAGCATCTTCTTCATTCTCTGGAAATTATTCAAGCAGTAAACTTAACTTGGCTCTAAGTGGAGAACAATTTAGCAAGTTTCAGAAAATTGTCACTAGAACCTAATATTATAAAACATGACATCAGAGATTTGGGGAATAGGAGACATATTTTCCCCTTAATCAAAAGACCTAGCTCAGAATCAGCATGTATTCCATATGCTATGCTGTTACGACTGCTCTCCACACACTTGCTACTCTCCTAGGCGTCCCCATCTCAGTAAAAGGCATCACCATTCACCCACTTGCTAAGGCCAACACTCCAGAAATCAACCTTCATTTCTCTCTTTCCATCACTCTCCCACCATCCAATCCATCAGGAAGTCCTGTTGTCTCTCATCACATCACTCCACCTTCATTACCACCAAATTGGCATCATCTCTTGCCGGGATGATTAGAATTATTTCCTCCAGACTTGTCTCTCTCGTTCCACTTGTCCTCACTGAATACCTGTGTACCACACTTGAAGCCAAAAGGTTTTTATTGCCCTCCCCTCTGTGGTGCTCTTTCTATAGTGTAAATTAAGTCATGTCATTCCCTCGCTTAAAACTTTCCAGTGGCATCCTATCAAAACCAGAATAAGATTCAGATCTTTTACCAAGGCCTCCAAAGTTCTAAGTGATCTAGCCCATGCCTACCTTTCCTATCTCATCCTGTACCTTCTGTACTTATTCCAATGTCCCCTCAGAAAGATGAACTCTTATATGTCTATAAAAATGAGCACCAGCTTCTATATTCCCAGCACCTGGCGTTCTCTATCATTTTACCACAGTGTGGTAGCTTTAAAACTATTTTCACTGTCTTAAATTATCTTAATTATTGGTTTATTATTTTTTATTGCTGTCTCCCCCACTAGAATATCAATCAGTGAGACAGGGATCTTAACTTTCTTGCTAACCATAGTATCCTCTTTAATAAAATAGTGACTGAAACGTAGTAAGCACTTAATAAATTACTTGTTAGATGACTGAATGAATACATGGTTGGTGGGAAATATCAATTAAACATTACTTTTCTTTTCTTTCTTTATTTATTTTGGCCATGCCACACAGCTTGCAGGATCTCAGTTCCCCAACTGGATTAAGCCCAGGCCGCGGCAGTGAAAGCCTGGAATCCTAACCACTAGGCCACCAGGAAACTCCCTAAACGTTATTTTTACATGATCCATAATGCTCAAAGGATATGCTAGGTGCTGTACCAAGTACAGAATTAGTCACAGTTATCTATTCAGTTATTTTACTGTCTAATGGAAGACCAGCTCAAAGAATGGATGAGGGGAAAAAGTGATTGATAGAGTATAGATAGACGAACTTTTGCTTGAGGTTGGCAGGTAAATGATGAGAGGTTATGTCCTATCTGGAGCCACATCAGAAAGTGAATGATCTCATGCAATTCCAACAGCTCAGTGAAATCTAACAGATCCTAAAATTCACCAGTAGTAATGTGTACTCTGGGATATCTTTAATTAGGACCAATCCCGCTTTTGACTTTGACATAAAGTTTGCATGTTGTTAATCTGGTTATACCTGAGGCAGAATTTTCCACCTGGTAGTGCTGACAATGGTTGGAATAAATAATACCGTCTTCCATTTATTGAACTCTTTCACACTCCATGGTTTTTAAAACCCATTGTCTTATCGATTTGTCACAAAAATGACAGTCATTATTCTTCCCCAGTTCACAAACCCAAACACTGAGTCTCAGGGAAGTTAATAACATGTAGCGCACAGCTCACTAAATGGTACAACTGCAAACCACATCATACCTGATTCAAACTTCATGCTTTTAATACCTCAAAATGCTTTAAAATCAGTCAGTTGACAACCTTGAAGGGACAAATATTGACCAAGGGACACCTCTCTACCCTAGTGTACCTTGACTCTGGAAGTTTGTAGAATCATACCTAACACACATACCAGTTACTTGTAGCACTTTTGTGACAGTCCCCATCATTAAGCCTGCATATAGTGTAATATATATGTTGAAGTGACTTCAAGTTAGTTTTGCAAGATTCCTCATGATAACTGAAGGGATGGAAATTGCTGACTCATGCTTTCTTTGCAGAGGCAATTTTTGCCTTCTATCTAAAACAAATACCCAAAGATTGGTTTAAAATATTACTTCAAAGTGAAAACATCCTTTGCTGCTTCCTGATGCCCCATTTTCTTTGTTCTTTATCGTATAGGTGAATTCGGATGGTACAAAGGAGTCATAAATCACTAAAACCTAATGTTGCCCTAGCTAGATAACCGATATTAAATATAAAAATAGAGCTGTGATTCTAGTTGTTACTGTTGCCAATTTGGTGAGAAAGAAATAACCCTGGTTTGAAATCAAGGGAGATCTAAAAGTAATTTGTCTCTGGAGGGCCAGGCCATTCTTAATCCTTTATCTGATTTACTCTAGGAGCTTTACTGAGAAGAGAAATGAGAAGAAAAATATCTGAGGGACGGAAGGCCAAGGAAGCTAGTGCAATAATATTTTCATGTTCCTTGCCCTGTTGACTCTTTAAAAGATAAACGTTATTATGTTTTCTACATGAAAAAAATACACTTATTATATAAAATTTGGAAAATTCATAAAATAAAAAGATGAGAGAATGAGTATCTTCCACATTTCTGCCCCCCCAAAGATAATCCCTAGACTCATTTTGGTGCATTTCTTTTTCTAGTTATAGGTTTTAAAAAGGGTATTTACATAGCTGTGACTACATCATAAATTTAATCTGTTTTTGAAAACCACTTTATAAATGATAACAGAAAGAACGATCAACATTAGTCTTTGAATATGTGATTGTGCTTTAGTTTGAACCACGGTAGGTTGGATATTCTGGGCATTACTTCCTTTAAAACTAGGAAATGACATCATGCTTATCTTGCTTAGGAAAAATTTAAAAATTACTTTGTGTTCATATATTCTTAACATCTCAGAATGCTTTCTTTTGTCAGCCAACGACCTAGAATATTCACTAAGGGGAGGATTAGGTCAAGGACTATGGCAGAAAAACTCAGATCTCTGTGACACCAAAGAAATATAATTAGTCCTATCTTCAATGAGCTTCAAAGCTCTCTGGAGAGAGAAGACCTAATGAATTTATTAAAAGCTTTTTGTAACAGGAGTTATAAAACAAATGCAGGTAAAAAATACTCACTATATTTTGAAAATCTCATGTATAAAATTTAAAAGTAAATACTGCAATTTTATTACAAACAAAATAAGTTGTATTACAAACTACATTCTAAAATAGAGTGGTAAATAGTATCAGATAAGTGATACTATTAATTACAATTAATTAATAATAGGCATTATTAATTAATAATGGCAATAATTAATTAATAATAGGCATTGATTTCGTGACAATAAAAGGGTTTTACTCTTTCAAAATTGGTTGCTTTCGAAGGCTGAAGACATAGGAGAGGCACATGTTCATCATAGAGTATTATATAATAATAACGGTAATGATTAAAAACTGGAAGTAACTGAAACGTCAAATGATAATAGATAAACACATTATGGTATTCACTTCCCATGGAATAGTCTGCAACCATGAATATGACGTTTGATGAAGAATTTTAATGACGTGGATAACTGCTTGCATTGTAATATTAGATGTTAAAAAACATTCTGATGGATATCCGTTGCTTGCAGTGAATGTACAGTTTTCTCTTTAGAAATGAGATGATATATCACACTGTACATACTTGATGACAGCCTGCTTTTCTATCTGTTTAATAGTATGATGTTTTTCAAGCCATTAAATATTCTTCTTCGACACGATTTTTAAAGATTTTAGAGTATTCCAGTTTTCGGACAAACCATAATTAATTTAACCAGTCTTCTATTATGGGACATTTAGATTTTCCTTTTAAAAATAATGCTTTGAATCTCCCTCTCTCCCTTTCTCTCTCCGTTTCTCCCTCTCTTCTTTTCTCTCTCCTTCTTTAAGCTAAACTCTAAGAAGTTGAATTTATGTATGAAGAAGTATGTACATTTTATGTCTTTTGGTTATTTCCACATATTAGATTCAGATATCCTTAAAAACTTTTTACTTTTAGTTGCCATTGCTCCAACTCCCCCCCCCCCCCGCCCCGCACAATGCCTAGAGAATGAAGACATCAACCCCAGAGCCACATTCTCAACTAATGCTGTTTAGCATGGGCAAACAGTCTCATAGCAATGCCATTTTCTTACTTTGCTTACCACAAATTCACCATGTGCTTGAGATGGAACCCTTATCATCCTTTCCTTTTTCCCTGCTGTCCAAGAGCAGGGAGGCCTTTCCACGCTGTCTGTCTAAACAGCTTCCACAGCTCATGTATAGTTCCCAACTTTGCCAACCACAATTTAATACATGACTCATGAACACTTTCTTTCAATGCTACACATTTCCCCCTAATGGGAAGCAGTCAGTCCAGTCATCCATGTTTCCTGGACAGTTGTGAATTATCCAGAGAACTTCTCTAGAAGTTCCTCTTCAAAGCTTTGAAGAATTCCACTCCATCCCATAGGTGTTTGAAATGCATGCGCTGATGCACTCTCTCCATACTTGACCACCAGTGAGGAGTCTACAAGTATCCCTACATCGACAGCTTGATAAGTGAGATCTTTAAGCTGTACTAAATAAGGGAAGTGGCACAATGTGGTCTGTCCTAAGGACTTTAGGGGGTAATACCACCTCTGTAATGCAAAACTATCCCAAAGAAGTAGGTTTGATGTATAGACATCTTTAGGGCAGGACATGGTTCCAATACTTTTCAGCACTCCACCTGGCCAAATGGTGTGGTTATAGACACAGAGCAGCTACTCGGTTCATAGCTGCTGAACGGAATTGCTAACTGAACCTGAAAGAGAGTCACAGTCAATGCCTGTGCCTAATGGCGAGTCTTACTCCGTCCAGCAGATCTTGTCCAGCAGCTCCTTCATCGTCATGTGGTCCCACTGTTCTGCAAGGGGCGCCTTCCATGGGGCATCACTGGGAATCTACATTCAGATGACGATTCAGAGGGGAAAAGCAAATGTAATTTTCCATTTTAAATAACTATTTGAATAGTATTCAAAACTCTAACTTAAAGAAGCAAAATGCAAGTTTTCCAAATTCCCCCAATAGTGGTTTTTTACTGCACAATCCATGTTGTCTGTCTAGATTTCCTATTCACTCAATCCATATTTTATATATATATATGTATATATATGTGTGTATATATATATATATATTTTTTTTTTTTTTTTTGCAGTACGCGGGCCTCTCACTGTTGTGGCCTCTCCCGTTGCAGAGCACAGGCTCCGGATGCGCAGGCTCAGCGGCCATGGCTCACGGGCCCAGCCGCTCCACGGCACGTGGGAGCTTCCCGGACCGGGGCACGAACCCGCGTCCCCTACATCGGCAGGCAGACTCTCAACCACTGCGCCACCAGGGAAGCCCCATATTTAATTTTTGATAACCTTTCTTGTGCTATAAATGGAGGCTATGTTGTAATCAGGCTGTTTCCAAATATCAACTACTAAGTTACTAATATAATTTAGAGAGAACAATTCAGAAATTCAACTCCTTGGGACTTCCCTGGTGGTCCAGTGGCTAAGACTCCACGGTCCCACTGCAGGGGGCCCGGGTTCGATCCCTGCTCAGGGAACTAGAGCCCACATGCCGCAACTAAGAGTTTGCATGCCACAACTAAAGATTTCTCATGCTGCGACTAAAAGATCCCAAATGCCACAACTGAAGATCCCACACGTGGCAACGTAGATCCCTCGTGTCACAGCTAAGGCCTGGCGCAGCCAAAAATAAATAAATAATCATTTTTAAAAAATCAACTCCTTAACAAAGATCAGACAGATGTACCAGAAGCCTTACTTGCTATGTCCTGAGGATATTCTAAATTAGAAACATCATCCCAGGAAAGCTGAATGACAGAAGATCTTCTCCCCCCTCATCAGTAGTATGCAAATTGCAGCCTATTGGACATGTCATTCTTTTAGAGGTTAGAAACTCACTTATTCATCTCACAAATCTTTACTGCAAGTTACTGTGCTACACAATGTGCCAGGCACTGTTGACGTGCTTCACCTTCTTTCTTTTAAGGACTAAACTTATTATGAAGAATACAAATGTCATCAAAGAAGCTTTAGGAAGCTTTACCTCTCGTCCCATGTCATCCATCGTCCTCCAAAGGTTGTTAAGATCTAGGCAGGCAATTGGATTCCACATAGGTGGGAATGGGCCCCTGAAGGGGTAGGATTTGCCCTGTGAGATACAAGATAATTTTAAAAGGAAACATTTACTACAATGGAAAAGTAGTTAAATATGCCAAGTTGTTAAATATCTGTAAGCAAAATCATGTTATCAATATGTGATATACACTCAAGTGTTTTAGTTCCTTAGTGTCCTCAGAACCCAACTTAACTTTTTAGCATTAAGATTTCCAGCAAAATTCCCTGTTACCTAAAGAAATTTGGTGCCACGCCAAACACAATAGAAAGGTTTCTCTCTGAAATTGGAACACTTATCATGTAAAATGTAAATGCCAGTACAGAAGTGGGGTTACCTAATCTCATTTGCCAATGATACTTGCAAATATCTCAGAGCCAGGAGACTCTGCACGGTGGAGGGTCAGAAAATGACAACTATAAATATTACACAAGTTAGAAGGGGATGAAAAACCGATTGCAGGAATGCAAGTATCTGTAGGAAGAGCCACAAAACAGGGCCGAGCAAGCTTCTCCAAGGAATCAGATATGCTAGGTCAACACAGGAGTTCCCAGAGATCAAGGTCAAAGCAGAAAGAAGAGACAACTTAGGGAGTTCCCTGGTGGTCCAGTGGTTAGGACTCAGCTCTTTCACTGCCGTGGCCGGGGTTTGATCTCTGGTCAGGGACCAAGATCCCGCACGCCGAGCAGTGCAGCCAAAAAAAAAAAAGAGGGCTTCCCTGGTGGCGCAGTGGTTGAGAGTCCGCCTGCCGATGCAGGGGACACAGGTTCGTGCCCCGGTCTGGGAGGATCCCACATGCCGCAGAGCAGCTGGGCCCGTGAGCCATGGCCGCTGAGCCTGCGCGTCCGGAGCCTGTGCTCCGCAACGGGAGAGGCCACAACAGCGAGAGGCCCGCGTGCAGCAAAAAAAAGAGACACAACTTCAAGGTTCTCTTTGTGACATGTTTACACTGCCTGGTTCTCCCAGAAGAGCAGGGACGCTTCAACACAGAGACAAAGGGCATATATTTCTCCAAGGATTACTAACATGGCAGCTTGTATGTCATCTCTGGGAGGCTTAACTTAATGGCAGTTCAGGTACATCCACAAAAACCACTTTAGGTTCATTTGAAAACCTGAGTCAGAAGTCAGGCCATGCATTCTGACATCATCTTGCAACCAAATTGGAGTAACTCAAGGTCCACAGTCAACCAAGATCTCACAATAACTCTCGGTCATTTGGCAAAGATTCATCTCACACTGATTTTGTAGTTACAGAAACTATTTTAATAATTAATCCTATGGTCATATTGTTCTTTGTTCTCCAACAAGGCCCTAAGATTCTCAGGGAAGAGTTATCATACAGGCTTACTTTTCTTCTTGTATTAGTCAGGGTTCTCCAGAGAAACAGAACCGATAGGATGTATGTGTGTGTGAGGAGGGGGGCGGGGGGCAGTGAGAGAGAGATTAATTTAGGGAATTGGCTCAGGCAATTGTAGAGGCTTGGCAACTCCAAAATCTACAGGGCAGGCTGGCTGGCTGGAAACCCAGGGAAGAGTTGCAGTTCAAGTGCAAAGGCCATCTGCTAGCAGAATTCCGTCTTCCTTGGGGGACCTCAGTGTTTTTCTATTAAGGCCTTTAACTGATTGGATGAGGTCTACTCACATTATGGAGGATAACCTGCTTTATTCAAAGTCTAATTTAATGTTAAACTCATCTAAAAAAATACCTCTACAGAAGCATCTAGGATAGTGTTTGATCAAATGTCTTTTGTGGCCTAGCCAAGTAGACACATAAAATTAACTATCACACTTCTTAGTCAACTTTACTGAGGTATAATTTACACCCAAAGAAACAATGTTAAATGCACGATTTGAGAAGTTTTTGACACACTGTAAGCACCTGTGTAACCATTACCACAATCAAGATATAAAACATTCCCATCACCCCAGAAAGTTCTCTCTTGCCCCTCCCCAGTCAATTCCTGTCCACTTTCTGGCCCAAGACAACCACTGATCAGTTTCTTGTCACTATAGATCCGTTTTGCCTGTTCTAGAATTTTTTAAACAATGGAATCATGCAGTATGTACGATTCCACCTTTATCTGGCTTCTTTTGCTTGGCATGACGTTCTTGAGGTCATCCATGCTGCAGTCAGTCCTTTTTGATTGCTGAGTAGTATTCCATTGTATGGATGTACCATGCTTTGTTTATCCACTCCTCTGTTGATGATTCTTTCCAGTTTTGATTCATTCATTGTGGATGTTTGCTATGAACATCCTTGTACAGGTCTTTTTATATACATATATTTTTTTCCTTTTGGATAAATGCCTAGGAGCAGAATGGCTGAGCTGCATGGTGGGTGTATGTTTAACTTTTCGAGTTCAACAGTTTCCAAAGTGGTTCTACTGCTTTATATTCTCACCAGAAATGTATGAGAGTTCTAATTGCTCCACATCCCAACCAACACTTGTTGACTTTTCTTTTATGCTTTAAGTATACTGTTGATTTTAGAATATTAGATTTACAGAGAAGTTGCAGAGATAGTACAGAAAGTGTCTATATCCCTCTCAACTAGTCTTCCCTAATGTTAGCATCGTGCGTTACCATAGTACATTTCTCAAAACCCAGGGATTGACACTGGTACACGACTATTTATAAAACCTAAGACTTTATTCGACTTCACCAATTTGTAAACTAATGTACTTTTTCTGTTCCAGGATCCCACAAAAGATATTACATTACGCTTAGTCATCAAGTCTCCTTGGTCTTTGGTCTGTGACAGTGCCTCAGTTTTTCCTTCTTTTTCATGACCATGACAGTTTGGAAGGATACTGGTCAGGTATTTAGTAGAATGTCTCTCAATCTGGATCTGTGTGAATTTTTTTTTCATTTTTAGATGGGGGTTGTGGGTTTGGGGGAAGAATACAACAGAGGAAAGTGCCCTTCTCATCACATCACCTTGGGGGGCACCTGACTTATCCCTGCTGATATTAACTAGATTCCTTGGTTAAGGTGGTACCTGCCAGCTTTCTCCACTGTAAAGTTATATTTCCCCCTTTCCCTGCCCTGTTCCTTGGAAGAGAGTCACTAAGTTCAGTCCATTCTCAAGAGGAGACGGTAGGGAGTAAACACTACTTCCTGGAGGGAGGTATCCACGTACATTTTAAAAATTCTTCTCTAGGGAATATTTGCCTCTTTCTCCCCTATTATTTATTTATTCAATCTCTTCTTTATATCAGTATAGACTTATATATATTCACTTTATACTTTGGGTTATAATCCAATACTACATTATTTATTTTCTTGCTCAAATTGTTCCATCTGTGGTCGTTGGGGGCTCCTGTGTCCTTTTGACATGAATTCATCCTTCTGTTTTTTGAGCACTTTCTTCATTTCTGGCACTAGAAGATTCTCCAGGCTCATTGTCTATTGTCTCTGCCACAGCCCTAGGATCTGCCGTTTCTCCAAGGAGCCTTCATTTCTTTTATTTTTAAAAATGTTGAATTTAATAGAATCAACTAGGTGTATGCTGGCTTAAAAAAAAAGCAGCTTTATTGAGATACAATTCACATACCACGCAATTTGCATGCTGACTTTTTTAAACCTCTACTTATGCCTCCATCAGAGCTCAGCACATAGAATTTATTCAGTAGAAACCTATGGATGGATCTACAGGATCATTCTCTGCAAAGCACATGTGGGTCCCACCCCAGCACTGCCTCTCTGAAACTGATTGACACCGAGCAAGTGAGTTGCTTAATCTCGTTGTTCCAACTCAACATCTCTTGGCCTCGTCATCTTCCTCCAGGAATTATGCCCAGATTACCATAAACAACTGGGTTAGGTGGCCTTCTCAGGGTCCCAGAGCTCCCCGTTTACCTTTCACCTGCCGCTAACTCCACTGTACCAGCTTCATGCATTTACCACTTTGCGTCACCCATTGGACTCTAAGCTGCAAGATCACGGACTCAAGTCAGCCTACCTGGATCAAGTCATGGCTCTGCCACTCACTAGTTGTGTTCAGTTACTTAAGCTCTCTGTCCTCAGTTTACTTGTGTATAAATGGGATGACAGTAGCTACCTCACAGATGTACTAGAAAGACGAAGTGAGATGATTCACATAAGTTACTTTGAACAGTGGCTGGCATGTTGTCAGTTCTCAATAAATGTTGTTGTTGCTATTACTGCGGCTGTTACTACTGTAATTATTATTTTTGCACGCCTAGGACCTGTTGGTGTAGATTGACGGCACACAGTAAGTTCACAATAAATGCTGGATATCATCTCAGCTGTGTGACCTTGAACTTGTTATTTATTTGGCACACAATGTCCTGAATTCTAAAAAGATCTTCTGTACTTAGATTTTGTCTTAGTCCATTTGTGCTGCTATAACAAAAAAAACCCCATAGACTGGGTGCTTTATAAACAAGAGAAATTTATTTCTTGCAGTTCTAGAGGTTGGGAAGTCCAAGATCAAGACGCTGGCAGATTTGATGTCTGGTGAGGACCAAGTTCCTGGTTCATAGATGGCCTTTTCTTACTGTATCTTCACATAGTGGAAGAGATAAGGGAGCCCTCTGGGTCTGTTTATAGGAGCACCGATCTCATTCATGAGGACTCTGTCCTCATGACCTAATCATCTCCCAAAGGCTCCAACGTCTCACACTATCACATTGGGGGTTAGGATTTCAATATATGAATTGGAGGGGGACAAAAACATTCAGTTTATAGCAGGTTTCCTATGCTATTATTAACTTCCTTGTTTTCAAGTCACCTACTTTGGCCTCCACAGATCCTCACCAGCAGCACCTGCCCTGCTTCCCACCACACACCAGAGATGCATTTATACAAAGAGGGTGAGAGATGGAGCTCCCATTGTGAAGAACCAAGTCAGGCTACCTCGCAAGGGCAGAGTACATCCGAGACCGGCATACAGAGACCTCTCCCTGGACTCCTCAGTGTGGCATTGTGCCCACAGGTAAAGGGCATCAGAAAGAGATAAACCCACAAGCAGGTTGAATAGCCACCCCTTAAATGGGAAGAACAGCCCATTTTTGTCGCAAAAATCTTTAGGACCAAGAATGGAGGGGAAGAAATTGGTAGTCGGCCAGATAATTTAGTTATTCAGGGCTTTGTGTTTGCTTGTTTTCACAAACACTTTGGTTCTGCCAGAAATCACCAGCAGATGGCTTGAAGAAGAGCGTGAGACCAGCAGATTTGGTTAACTGGTGCCTGCTCTGTCACTGCCACGGTCTGCACCAACAGCCATGGCAACTCCTGGGAACTTAGGGACAATCGCTTAAGAAACTGAGAACTCCAGTCTGACTCATGGATTGGCTCGGGAAAAGGTGAAGAACAGCTCTTGGGTGAGGGCAGAGTTACCCGGAAAACCATGACCTGCACAGGGACCCCCATCAACAACAGTAACCTGTTTCTCCTTCCCCATTAACCTTCAACTCAGGGACACATTGTGAGATGGGCACCTCTCTACCATCCCTCCCTCCTTTCTCAAGGATAAGGTCTTTGTACAGCACGTGTCTTATGGAAGGGATACGATGGAGGTGGGGTGGGGCTTCCAAGTTTGCTCTTGAGAGATGCCAGCTTAGTAGCCCAGCTGAAACGTCACCCCAGCTGAAGCCCAGGGATTCTCATTCAATGGGGTCCTAAACACAGTGAGGGCTGCACCAACAGCAATCGTTCCAGCAACTCAATGGTGTCAGAGACCAGCTGCCAAAGCCCTCCTAAATCAGGAACACTCTTAGATAGGAGGTGTGTTCAGAACTCTAAAGCCAAAACCAGAGTGAGAAGTGACCACCACAGAGGGCTCTGTGTGAGTAAATGGAAGCCAAACAATATGTAAAGAGCACCGTGATGAAGAAGAATAAAACACTTCACCCTTTTTCTGTTCTCATTTACTGACAGTCTTTGGTGTCTTAACGTCCAAGCAGGTAGCATCTTAGCTAAGTTTATAAAAACAATTACAGTTGTCCTTCAGTGTTCTCAGGGCACTGGTTCTAGGACCCACAGCAGATACTCAAATCTGCGAATTCTCAAGTCCCAGAGCCGGCCCTCTGTATCCACGGGTTCCGCATCCGCAGATTCAACCAACCACGATCATAAACATAATACACGATCCATGGTTGGTTGAATCTGCGAATACGGAGAGCCAACTGTATTCTTTTATAAGATTAGAGAAAGCTTCTGACAAACCCAGGAAAGAACTATTGTTAGAGACATAAAAATGTCAAGTCTTCAAGCTTCAGGGAATAAGTAGGGGAGGGCGGGAACGTCTAAATTTATTTGACGTGACCAAAGGTAACATGAGAGTTTTGTGCCTCAGATTTGGCTGTTGTAGAAACAGTCCAGTGATTGTTACTATTTAGAACATTGTCCAGGGAGGCCTGTCTCGTCTGAAGAAATCATGACATCAGAGTAAGTCCCCAGTTCAGGGACAAAACAACATATCACAACAGACTGAATGCCGACACAGATATGAGAAGCCAGCTGTCTTCTCTCAAGCCAGATGTGAGAGATATGCAAAAATGAAAGTCAATGCCACTCACTCATGTGTTTGCCTTAGAAATCACTTTTTTTCCATAAAAATGTTAACTTGTCACAGGGTTATTATTGTTATTTTAGGTGAATTAATAGATATTGTTAAAAATCCTCAGTTTCAATTCCTAATATGGAAAATACAAAGAGATGGAGTCAGTTGAGCCAAAGCTACTTGAGGTTCTCAGTAATTTTCAAGAATGTAAAAGTCTGAAAAGGGCTGGTATAGAACCACAGGAGAAGGGATGCAGGGCGGCTTTTTTTTTTTTTTAATAAATCTATTTATTTATTTTTGGCTGCGTTGGGTCTTTGTTGCTGCACATGGGCTTTCTCTAGTTGCGGTGAGCGGGGGCTTCTCTTGTTGCGGAGCGCACGGGCTCTAGGCTCACAGGCTTCAGTAGTTGTGGCATGTGGGCTCAGTAGTTGTGGCTCATGGGCTCTAGAGCGCAGGCTCCATAGTTGTGGCACACGGGCTTAGTTTCTCTGCAGCATGTGGGATCTTCCCAGACCAGGGCTCGAACCCGTCCCCTGCATTGGCAGGCGGATTCTTAACCACTGCACCACCAGGGAAGTCCCCAGGGTGGCTTTTAAATGACCAAAGAAGGGATTCAAAATGGTCTCGGAAACTTGATAGCTGTGTGACTACGGTCAAGTTGTTCAATATTTGTGTTCTCTTATCTTTAGATTTGGAATAATGGTACCCATCTCACAGGGGTATTGTAAGAATTAACCAAAATGATACATGGCAAACAGGATGCACTCCCTAAATGAACGTTGCTAACAGTACTGGGATCATGACGAACGCCCCGTCGTTTGTACAACCACTTCGTACCCATAAATCCATGCCCACAATTTTTTTTTTTTTTTTTGCGGTACGCGGGCCTCTCACTGCTGTGGCCTCTCCCGCTGCGGAGCACAGGCTCAGGACGCGCAGGCCCAGCAGCCATGGCGCGTGGGTCCAGCCACTCCGTGGCACGTGGGATCCTCCCAGACCGGGGCACGAACCCACGCTCCCTGCATTGGCAGGCGGACCCCCAACCACTGCGCCACCAGGGAAGCCTCGTGCCCACATTTTTGATTAATATCCTTTGGGTAAATTCCTAGAATCAGACACCCTGGCATGAAGATTTATGTTTGACTTTCTAAAGCAGACTTGCTGAAAACCAGCAACCAACTCGATTATCACATGGCCTTATTTTGTAGCCTAAGAGCTTCGGCAGGCTCGTAAAAACATCTGAAATCTACCTCTCAATTCTCCCCCTAACGAGTGGGCCAGGGCTCTGAGACGGGCTGGCTTGGCGGCAAGTACATCACTTGTCAACTTTGATGATCCAGACGTCTTGCTCTTCTCCTGACCCTTGTTCTCTGAGGCAAAGACTGCACACCCTGAAGTCTGTCGCATCTGGGAAGCCCTTTTGCCATCTTATTCCCCACATTGACCCCAGTCTCTGCAGCAAGAACAGGTGGCCTGGCCTTTCTTCGATCCCGCTTCTCGACAGTGACCTTTCCCTCTCCGTGTCTCCTCTGCCGTTCATGGGAATGTCGCCTTCCTCACTGTGGAGCAGGCCATCCGGCCCCTCTAGAACTCAATGACTTTTACGGCTCTTCGAAAGGACTATGCTTGGGCCACAAACAAAATAGGAGGACCAAGCTTAACTTTTGATCTATATTTCCAGTTTGGAAGAAAAGAAATTTAATCTACCCTATGGGGGAGGAGGGAAGGAAGCTCTACTTAGGCAAATGGCTTTCTTCCTCTGTTTATCTGTTCTCATTTCTAAGCACTTGGAGCCTGTGGTCAACAGGGGTTCTTTTTTTTTTTAATATATTTATTTGTTTTATTTTCGGCTGCGTTGGGTCTTTGTTGCTGCGTGCGGGCTTTCTCTAGTTGCGGCGAGCAGGGGCTACTCTTCGTTGCTGTGCGCAGGAGCTTCTCATTGCGGTGGCTTCTCTTGTTGCAGAGCACGAGCTCTAGGCGCGCGGGCTTCAGTAGCTGTGGTGCACGGGCTCACTAGTTGTGGCGCACAGGTTTAGTTGCTCCGAGGCATGTGGGATCTTCCTGGACCAGGGCTCGAACCCATGTCCCCTGCATTGGCAGGCAGATTCTTAACCACTGCACCACCAGGGAAGCCCCAGTACGGGGTTCTGATTGCATCATCACATGGGCGAAGCTGGAGGACGGGGTAGACAACAGTGACAACGTTTTTGGAACAAGCCAGCAGCTCTTAGCACAGAAAAGGCCTGGAGTTGTTAGGGAACCGTTGACTGAAACCACCCGCCTTGGCCAGACCCCGATTGCCTGAGTTGTCTCACAACAGAAGGTCCTGATAAGGAACATGGTGCTGTCACTGAAAACTAACTAGGTGAATTCGGGAGGGGCCAAAAGAGGGAGGAGAGGACCAACTTCCCAGAGTCCTCTTGCTGGAATCCATCTTGGCTGAGAGATTCACACGCCACCAGGCAGTACCCTGAGTCAGACTAGGGGCCAAGCAAGATGATTGGCCAGAGACAACCTGGAAACTAACCCCATTACCATAAAACCCAAGACTGCGAGCCACGTGGCAGAGCAGTTCTCCTGGGTTCCTTTACCCTCCTGCTCTCCGCCCAGGCGCCCCTTCCCAATAAAGTCTCCTGCTTTGTCAGCACGTGTGTCTCCTTGGACAACTCATTTCCAGGTGTTAGACAAGAACCCCCTCTCGGGCCCTGGAAGGGGTCCACCTTCCTGCAACAGAATCGTCCATGTAGGGAGAAATAGGGAAGATGGGGATGGTACTGGCTGAGAAATTAGGCAAAGCCTTGCAGGAATAATATTAACAAACAATAATGACAACAGCTGACAGAGACTGTTTACCCCGTGCAGGCCTTGTTCTGTGCACTTTACATGTATTGATTCATTAATCTTCACGGCCACCCTTTCAGATGGAGAAGCTGAGACATAGAGAGGTGAAATAATTATCGTCTGCTCAAGGTCTCACAACTGCTAAGTGGCAGCAGGATTGCGATTCAGACATTCAAAGGCCGATACTCTTGATCATGAAACTTCCCAGCCTCTTAATTATAATTATTGAACACCATTTGTCAGACACTAGGCTGATGGTTTTAATTAAATAATTTAATTTAATTCTCACAACAACTCAGTCAGTAAATTGCTAATTGTATGTTTCATTTTACAGATGAGTTCTGAAGCACAGAGAGGTTGAGAAGCTTGTTCGAAGGTCACACAGCTTGCACGTCAGGGGAAACAGAATTTAACCTCGGGTTTGTGCATTCAGAACTCAAGCTCTTAGTTAGATCTCTGCTCCATGAGCCACTGCTCAGTTGGTGTAAAGAAGGTCTCTGGAAGACATTTTGACCCAGTAACCACTTGAGATTCTTACAAACCAGGTCGAAGCTGATGATGGGTTCAATGACCAGCCAGACCTTTTCCGTGGCTCTCCCTCCTGATCCCAGGCAAGGACCAGTCCAGCCCATCCTCAAATGACTTCCATGTCAGTTCATTCACTCATTTATTCAACAAATATTTCTTTACACACAGTGTAAAACACACTGGAATTTGAAAACTTGGTATAAAAAAATGTTAAATACCTCATTAACAATTTCATATTGAATACACGTAAAAATGACTATTTTTGATAAATTGGGTTAAACAAAATATACTATTAAACATATATAATTACAAAGGGGCAAAAAGACCTTTGATCGTGGGGATGGTTTCACAGGTGTATACATGTCAGATCTTAAACTCTATACCTTAAATACGTGCAGTTTATTATATGTCAATAATGCTGTCGCTCCCCCATTGCTACCCGAGAGGATTAACAAGAACTAATTTCACCTGTTTATTTATTTTTTCGATGCAGCTGTTAGAAGTTTTAAAATCACATAGGTCAACAAATACTTCTTGAGCACCTCCTATGTATCTGTCACTGTTCCAGGCTCTGGGAACACAGTAGTGAGTGACAACAGACAAAAGTCTCTGCTCTCCTGAGAGCTTACATTCTAACAGGTGTAACCAAAATAACTAAACAAAACAGACACTAAAGAAAATAAAGAAGAAAATCATGTAGTATATTAGAGAGTGATAAGTGCTATGAAGAAAAAGAGAGTAGGAAAGGCAAAGAGGGGGTGTTGTGGTTTGGGGTTGATTATAATTTTAAATAAGGTGGACAGGGAAGGCCTCACAGAGAAGGTACCATTTGAGGGAAAAGATGAGAGGAGAGGGGGAAACCATGTGACTCAGCAGGGTGGGGGGCAGAGCACTTCAGGCAGAGGCCCCAGCAAGCATCCTGAGATGGACTGCACGAGGAACAGAAAGGAGGCCAGATTGATCCTCTCTCTTCTTCCACAGGGATGTACTCTTGCTCACTAGAACAGATCCAGGCTCCTGAGTCTGGTTCTCAAGGCTGCCAGAAGAAGGGGGATGCCAAGGAGATGGCCTCTGTGCTCTGGTCAGGGCCTCTGTGCCCTGATGTCAGCAGGCCATCCTCACCACTGCATTGTTGCTGCATCTGTCCTTCAAAGGCTCCTTTGCCTTCTAATCTCCAGCAGTGCAAAGCTTAAACTACTTTCCATGCCCAGCTCAAGACTCACTTTCTTCAAGAAGCCTTCCGAAATTCACCTCACCCCCCATCAGTGCTCGAAACATAAGGTTCACTCCATTTTGAGTCCTTACCATAGCAGCTTGTAATTGTTATCTTGATATTATTCTCAAGGTGTTCCACGTGAGTATGCCTTTTTTCTCCAGCTGCTTCAGGAAAAGAAACATTTGCCTCCTCCTATAATGTTTTAAGAGTGATATATATTCAATTGGTGTTTGACGAGCATTGGATGATTGGACGGATGGATGGAAGGATAGATGATTGATTGGATGAATAGTGCTATAGACTGAATGTCTGTGTGTCTCCCCAAATTCATATGTTGAAACCTAACCCCCAGTGTGATGGTATTTGGAGGTGGAGGCCTTTGGGAGGTGATAAGGTTATGAGGGCTGAATCCTCAAGAATGAGATCAGTGCCCTTATAAAAGAAAGTCTGGAGAGCTTCTACCAAGCGAGGATACAGTGAGCAGACGGCATCACCAAATCTGCCAGCAGCCTTGATCTTGGACTTCCCAGCCTCCAGAACTATGAGAAATAAATTTCTATTGTTTATAAGCCACCCAATCTATTGTATTTTGTTATAGCAGCCCAAATTGACTAAGGCAAATACTATTAAAATAAGCAGAGGAATTCTTCAGGATCTGAGACAGAAGTCTGACTGAATGTTTTCTAAATACAATGAAAGTTAATATCTTCTGAAAAAAATTAAAATGTTTTAACTGGGAAGCTGAGAATTGTAATTCTTCCCCCCCCCAAACCTGATCAATATCTTTGTCCTCTTTACTTTCATAATCTGTTGTAAATACACATGCTGATGGAGACAGAGGCCTCCACAGGGGAGAGTTTCCAAACTCAGCCCATACATTTACATCAAAGAATAACAGTGTGTTGAGAAGGATGCAGGCCTTTGTGCCCCTAATCCTCTGCTGCTTGTATTAGCCATTTCCAGCTGTATCACATGTCAAACCATCAGGACACACCGTTGATGTTAAGAGGTTGTTTCCAAAGCAGAATAACGCCCACAGCTAAAATCTATTCTCCTGTTCCAATTCTTTCACTCTTTCAATTTGTAGACACGTAAGTGTTTATTAGATCAAATTAGCACAGGCATCTAGAATATCCCAATAAATGTAACCTCTTTTTCTTAGGGTGTGTAATTTTGAACACTGCCAACACATTACCCAACATGCATCAGCACTAGCAGTTTTAGCTTTCCCAAGAGAAATCTTGGCTCAAATAAACACTGTGTGTACCATTATAAGAAAGCCAAAAACCTGAAGCAGTGGTCCTTGCTCTTCTCTGGGATAAGGGTCCCTCTGAAACTCTGTAGAAAACCATGTAATCTCTCCAGTAAAGTGCACACATACAAACAATTCTATATATAAAACCGGGGAGTGTAACTGAAACTTATCTTGGGCTCTTCCCCAAGAGGCACGGATTTGAGGTTGAGAAAATTTGATTACAATACCGAGTGTTGGTGAGATTAAGAAGCAACCAGACTGTCATGTCCTGCTCATGGGAATGTGACATAGTATAACCACTTTGGAAAACTCTTTGTCAGTATCTACTAAAGATGCTTATGTATACAGCTTGCGACCCACTTCTAGATGCCCAAGAAAATGTTCTCCAGACACATACACAAGAATGTGAAATGTCCATTAACTGTATTATGGACTAACAAATTGAGTTCTATTCCCACAATGGAATACTCTACAGCAATGACAATTAATGATCTACAACTACCCATAAATAAAAATCTACGGACTTCCCTGGCAGTCCAGTGGTTAAGACTCTGTGCTCCCAATGCAGGGGGCACAGGTTTGATCCCTGGTCGGGGAACTAAGATCCTGCATGCCGCAAGGCACAGCCAAAAAAAAAAAAAAAAAACTCTAATGCTGTGTTCATCTGAAACCATGTTTAGAGGCCAGAGGATATTCAAAACAAATAGTAGCAATGCCAAGAGGGCAGTTATGCTTTAATCACGTATTTAGAAGGTGTTCATGATGAGTTCATCTGTGAAGTCATGTCACTGTCCTATGGTGATTAACTGAAATACCACTGTGTCTCTCTTGACAACACTTACCACTGACCACAGGATGGCTCGGGTTGGTGGGAGGGCAGTGACCAATGTCAAACATATGCCTTCTGTTAAAATGGGTCAATGTACAGTGGAGAAGCACTCTGTTTTTCCTCTGGGAAAGGACAGCTCTCACCCAATTGTATACACACACACACACACACACACACACACACACACACATACACACACACACATATATATGGATTATTATTAGAGAAGATTCCTGCACCCATCTCAAGGCCAGAGAAAGAGCTGCACACCTCCGTCCTTAAGCACCATTGCCTTTTAGAATTATGTGGTCTTTTGCATAAAACAAATGCTTATTTTCTAGGTCATGCTTAGTAACAACTACCTTTGGTGCTTGTGCATGGTACTTCTCATATATCATTTTTGCAAGTTAAAAATTATTTTTTATTGAAGTATAGCTGATTTACAATATCATGTTAAGTTTCAGGTGTACAGCATAGCGATTCAGTTTTATATATATATATATTCTTTTTCAGATTCTTTTCCTTTATAGGTTATCACATAATATTGAGTATAGTTCCCTGTGCTATACAATAGGTCCTTGTTGGTTAATCTATTTTATACTTAGTAGTATGTATCATATATCATTTTTAATCCTCACAAGTATTTTATGGAATAGGTACTGTTATTAACCTTATTATTTTTTGTAATTGGAGTACAGTTGCTTTACACTGCTGTGTCAGTTCCTGCTGTATAGCAAAGTGAATCATCTATACGTATACATATATCCCCTCTTTTTTGGATTTCCTTCCCCTTTAGGTCACCACAGAGTAATCTTATTTTTTATTAACAGCTTTATTGAGATATAACTCACATCCATAAAATTAACAAATTTATCATTTTAACCTTTTTTTTTTTTTTGTGGTACGCGGGCCTCTCACTGTTGTGGCCTCTCCTATTGCGGAGTACAGGCTCCGGACGCGCAGGCTCAGTGGCCATGGCTCACGGGCCCAGCCGCTCCACGGCATGTGGGATCCTCCCAGACCGGGGCACGAACCCGTGTCCCCTGCATCGGCAGGCGGACTCTCAACCACTGCGCCACCAGGGAAGCCCCATTTTAACCATTTTTAAGTACACAATTTAGTGCCGTTAAGTACATTCACAATGTTGTACAACCATCACTACAACCCTTTTCAGACCTTTTTCATCATCTCAAATAGAGACTTCATATCCGATAAACACTAACACCTCATTTCCCCCTCCCACTAACCCCCTCATTCTACTTTCCGTCTCTATGAATTTGCCTATTCTAGGTACCACATGCATATAAATGGATTTTGCATCTTATTTATTTCACTTAGCATAATGTTTTCCAGATTCATGGATGTAGTAACATGTTTCAGAATTTCATTTCTTTTTAAGGCTGAATGATATTCCATTGTATGGATAGACTTCATTTTATTTATCCATTCATCTGTTGATGGACATTTGGGTTCTTTTCGCTTTTTGGCTATTAGAATAATGCTGCATGAACATTTGTGTATTGATCCATTTTACAGATTGAGGAGAGTGAGTCAGGATAAACAACTTCACCAGGATCACTCAGCTAATGAGAGGGGTTCAAATTCAGCCATGCTTAAAGTCAAGCCTGTTCCCCAGCTCATACCACCTCTCATGCAGCAGGAGATCCAAGATCTGGATGGTCACCAGGGCACAGGAAACAGCAGGCACCAATAAGGCCCACCTCATCGCCATTCCACTCTGTCTGCTTAAATGTGTTTGTGACTTTAAAAGCCCTAAGCAAAATCCTAACCAAAATCTAACTATTAAATTAGAACTAACACTATATTTAGCTAAATGATGAAGAGAATTAGAATTGTTTTACTGATAGGCTTGTAAAGGGCCAGGAAAAATCTCTAGGCATCATCCTTTTAAGTGCTATGAACACTTGGACAATTTCTTTCATTCAGTAAAAACATACTGACCACAGATATGAGACAGGTACCATGTGACACTCTGAAGACACAGAAATGAGATAAGATACAATCCCAGGCTCAAGGAGCTCCAAAGTCTAGTTGGAGAGGCAGGTCCATAGAGACAGAATTATAGCACCATAATTGTAACACGGCACATGGCTGGCTTCACGGTGTCACCTGGCTACATGGCTGTGTATTGCAAAGCCCCTTGATGGACCCCCCCAGTTTTTGGGTAGAGGGAGCTATTTCATGGAGAGTACAGTCAGCAGGATTCATGACTGCATCTATCTTACCCCAAACGCCCCTATGCTTCTCCATCCACAGCCATTCTGTTAGCCAGGTGTCAAGGTCTACAAAAGCCCCAATAAGTAAAGATTTGTCTAGAACTACTAAAGAGAAGAGTGGTCTACCCAAGTGGTCAGTATGGTGGACATTGTGATAAGCTTGCCCATCTCCCCATTCAGAAGTAAGGGTCTTATTTCTTCACCTGCTAGGAGTGTTCCTGGCAGGCAGCCCTTGGTTCTTAGCCCCCTTCAGAGATGACCCCAGCTGCAGAAAAACCACTTTGCCCAAGGTCATGCTGCCTTCTCTGGGAAGCCCACTTCCAATGACTGACTGATGTGAAGGTAGAAAGGTCTTGTCCTCCTGCCCCACTCAGGACAGTTCTGAAGTGTCAGCCATCTTCAGAATCCCTTGCAGAGTTAGCGGAGGCTTCCACTGAAAATATGTAACAGTTTTGAGACAGGAAGGGGGCAGGGCACAACCTTTAAAAGAATGACAGCCATTGAGGACACGGCATAAACTGGTTAGGACCAACTAGATCCAAGATGGTGGACGAGCTGACTTCCACTAGACCTTGAGCCTCATTATACTCTCATTGTAATACATTAGCATATGCTAAATGACACACCCACAGGCACCATGAAAGGCCAAGGCAGACCATAAAAGGCCAAAAAGTGGGTGGTTACCCAATTCCTGGAAATCCCCGCCCCTTCCCCCAAATAGTTGGAATAATCCTCCCACTTATTAGTCTATGAAATTACCCAGCCCATTAAAACTAATCACCCCATATTTGGGGGCTTCTTGCCTTCTGAGATGGCCTACACTCTTGCCTGTGGAGTGTGTTTCTCCCAAGGCTGCTCTCACTTTCTGAGGTGGACTGCATTCTGCCTATGGAATGTGTATCTCTCTAAATAAACCTGCTTTCACTTTACTGCGGCTCACTCTTGAATTCTTTCCTGCTCGAAGCCAAGGACTCACTCTTGGCAGCCCGTCCCAGGGACTCATCGGAGACCTGGGGCGTGACCCTCCTCTTGTACCCCACCTTTTCCTTCCTGCAACAGTTTGACTTCTCCCTCTGCCAACTCCTGCCTCTCTCCCCTCTTATCTACAACTGTCGATGCCCAGAGCACCTCTTAATAACCCTCCTGCATGCCCATCTCCATCTCAGAGTTGGCTTCCTGGGAAACTCCACCACAGCAGCCATTCAGTGGAATGGGCACAACAGACTGCAGCAATGTCTAAAGACTCGCAATCCCTGGGCTCTAGGGGGGGCCCAAACCTCATGGAAAACATGTAGAACCAGGCACAACGGGACCTCCTTTGAGAATAGGGGTGTTTTCTTTGGAGAGGATTAGTGGGGAGGTCCCAATCGTCTCCGTGATCCTCACCGGAGACTTGCTGAAGGAAATGAGAACTATTACCAGGGCTGCTACAAACATATTCACATAGTTTAACAGATTGACAGGGGGAAATTGAGAGGAGAAAGTCTGTAATCAAATCTAAGTGAAACTGAGCAGGACCCTGTGGGGCTCCCGGGTACAAATCCTTTCTGTGTCTCCCTTTTCTTGTTTGTAGGAAATGGGCTTCTTTCAGCCTCCTTGACCTTGCCTGAGTTCCAAAGGGCAGATTCAAACAGTTGCTAATCAGGGAAGGAAGGGAGGAGACAGAAGAGAAGAAACAAGGGAGGAGTAGTCAAGAAACAACAGCGCAGCCTTGGGGCAGGGTCCTGGTTCTCCCTCAAGGGATATACATAGCAATACCTTTGAGCTCTGCAGGAACTAACACCCCCATCCAGGTGGAAGTTGGAATGATGATGACCCTCCTGACTTCAATCAACTAAAGCTGGTACTCTGTAGACCTTTGCCCCAATTTTATGCTGAATTCTCCTCTGCTCAAGCCCCCTCATGACTATGCATATACCTGTAGCTCACAACTTCCCCAGTTTTGCTGTTGGCGAGACACTGCTTTGGGAAAGATCCCCAGTGTTCTCCTTACTTGCTGCAAGTAATAATAAATCCTTCCCTCTCCCTCGCTTTGGCTTGGTTGTGTCTATTGGCTCAACCACCAAGAAGGTATCTACTGACACCCACCAAGAGGCAAACCCAGTTTTCGGGCAACAGACGGCCTACAAAGCAAAGCTCACTTTTACATCACAGGTCATAATTTAAAAATCCCATTAATGTTCACACGGAGCTTTGTGCTAGCAGCAAGAGTGAATTTGCCATCGGAAAAATGTTTCCAAGGACCTTACAAAAATAATTACTATTGTATGTTTTGAGTTATTTAGGAAAGGACCTGGGAGTTAAAATCCACATGATCCCCAAATTCCAATAAATTTTAAACAAGTCTAAATATTGAAATCTTCCCTTCTATGCATTGTTACATGTTCTGCTAGCTGCATTGACTTATATGTAAACTTAAATTAGAGAAAAGATCATTTTACTCTCACTAAGACTTCAGAAAATCCTCCATAAATAATTTACACGAAAGATAGTTTCCCCAGCTCTAATATTAGTTTAACTAATAAATCCAATGTGGTTTTTCACAGAAAAAAACCTGATAAAATGCTTGTTAAAATAACCATTATTAAAGAGTTGTAAAATTGCATGCTCATATAGATATGTTACGGTTTGGAAAATTTTACTTCTGATAAATGGAATATTTATAAATGGGATGGAATATTTATAAATGGAATATTTCCTGCCATATCAATAAACAAAGGGTGTCACAGTCACCAATGATTTGCAGCCCTCCAACGTGAGCTGATGAGCCCTGAGGGAACTCAGGGCTGAAAAGAATACATGCCATCTAGCAGCCATCAGACTGCAGCCACTCCCTGAGGTGAGCCCTGAGGAAACTCGGCATATGAATATACAGGCCCCAGATAGCTGAGGTGCATATCAAAGGACTGATTTCAGTGAGCCCAGACTCTTGCATCTTCCCATACACAGAAAAGCGCCAAATTCCTTAACTTGAGATATCTGGTTTTCTTTAATTAACAATAATCTTTTGACTACCTGCCCTTTGTTGCAAAACGTCTCTATATCCTGGCTGCCCCGCTCACCTCCTCGGAGCAGTTTCTCAGAGTTATCTGGAATGCTGTCTCCCGGGATGCAGTCCTCATTTTGTCCCATATCAAACTTAACTCACAACTCTCACGTTATGCATTTTTTTAAGTCAACACTTCTTCAATAGTGTGACATTGTGATGATATATATTTGATCTTTGTCTCTAGTTCCTGGCGAGCTTCTAAAACCTTTGGAAATTCCTGAATGATAGGGATGAGAGGAGTGTCTTTGTTATTCGTAACAAACCCTTTGCAAGCAAACCTGCGTTTATGCTAATGAGGGTGACTCTTAATGGGCCTTTAGATAGCTTCAGGATCTGGGCCGGTTGCCAAGGGAACCAACCACGTGATTAGTGGTTGGTTCCCTTGGCAACCAACCACTAATCACTCCCTGGACCTCCAGGGAGGAAGGGGGACGCTGGATCTTGATGTAATCACCAGTGCCCAATGATTTAATCAATCATGCCTACAAAAATGAAACCTCCATAAAAACCCCTAAGCAAGGGAGTTCAGAGAGCCTCCGGGTCAGTGAACTAGAGCTCATCCACGTGCCTGGAGGGTGGTACACCCCAACTCCATGGGGCAGGAGCTCCTGTACTCAAGACCCTTCCAGACCTCACCCTATGCACATCCTCATTTGACTGTTCATCTGTGTCCTTTATAATAAACCAGTAGTAGTAAGTAAACTGTTTTCTCTGAGTTCTGTGAGCTGTTCTAGCAAAGTTTCAAACCTGAAGAGTATGTCATGGGAAACCTTTGATTTCTAGCTTGTCAGTCAGAAGTAGGCGAGGCCTGGAAATTTCGACTGGCATCTGAAGTGGGGGCAGTTTTGTGGGACTGAGCTCTTAATTTGTGGAGCCTACGCTAACTTCAGGTAGTGTCAGAATTGAATTTAACTGTAGGTTACCCAGTTGATGTCCAGAGAGCTAAAGAATTGGTTGGCATGGGAAAACCCCCACACATTTGGCGTCAGAGGGGTGGTGAGTAAAAAATAGATCATAGGTGACTGAATTGTAGGATAGTAAAGAAATAAAACCTAACACAATTAGTCTTAGCAAAAAAGGGACACTGGCTTAATCATAATCATGGCCAACCCTTATTTTAGAATACTCAGACATCAGAAGTCATTTGAAAAGGATCCATTTTTGCACCCACATACATGTGATTAGAGGCGAGAGCACAGCTTGTGATGTTCAACACAGCACTAGGTAACCACGTGTGAACTCAGGCAAATGACTTCCACTGTCTGACCTCTGTATAACGTGGCTGTTAATAGAATCAATGTCATAGGGTCACTGCCGGCAAGCAGTGAGATGATGCATATACGTCTCTTAACAGAGTGCCTCGCCCATGGCAAATGTGTAAATACCGACTAATATCATCACTACTGTCCCTACACGTTTCTTTCCACAAACGGTATGGCCAACTCTCATTAATTTTTTTAACTAAAGTACAGTTCATTTACAATGTTATGTTAATTTCTGCTGTACAGCAAAGTGATTCAGTTATACATACACATACTTTTTTTATATATTATTTTCATTATGGTTTGTCATAAGATATTGAATATGGTTCCCTGTGCTACACGGTAGGACCTTGTCGTTTCCATTCCATGTATAACAGCTCACGTCTGCTAACCCCAACTTCCGATTCCACCCTTCACCCAACCCCTCCTTCTTGGCAACCACAAGTCTGTTCTCTATGTCTGTGAGTCTGCTTCTGTTTCGTACATAGGTTCATTTGTGTCGTATTTTAGATTCCACATATAAGTGATATCATATGGTATTTGTCTTTCTCCTTCTGACTTACTTCACTTAGTATGATAACCTCTAGTTGCATCCATGTTACTGAAAATGGCATTATTTCATTCTTTTTTATTCACCAACTGTCATTTAGAGGTTGAGAGCATTGGCTCTAGAAACAGACTGATTCTGTGACCTTAGAGGTAAGTTACTTTACATCGCCGACACTTTCATCATTTATAAAATGTGGATAATAATACCTACCTCCAGGGCTGAAGCAAGGATTAGATGAGATACTATATGTAAAGTGCTTAGAAGGATGCTATTGTTATACTTTTAATAAATACAATGTCTCTTTCCAAACACACCTCCCCGGGGCCCTCTAGGGGAATTCCACTGTGTGAGCCCATGGATGATTTTGTAGCAGAAGACACAAAGCTTCCTGCCCTTACAACATCACTCTGCATGCTGGGATTTACCAGCAGAAACAATCAATCCCAACTGTTCACCCCAGTACACCCTTGTGAGGGAAGGTACTCATCTAGTCACCTTCTCTGTCAAGTACTCTCTGAACCTCCAGACCTGGACCCTGAACTCCAGCCTCAGAGAGCAGCTCAACTAATCCCAAACAACTGCACCCCTTTCCTAGTCCAACTGTAGCCTCACTGGGGTCACAGGTGCCAGACGACAGGTGCGTCCCTAGTCTTTCAAAGATATTATCCGAATGCTTTTGATGTCCCCAAACTATACAGAGTAATGAGAAGATGAAAAAGCTCTTTGTAACTCAGGCACAGACAACATCAAAGGGGAGAGAGAGAGAAAGAGAGAGAGATTAAGACTTCTAAAAGAAACGATTTTTCTCATAATGCGTTTTTCCTCGGATGTCAGTAATTATCCTCTTTGGGTTAGCAGACTATCATTTTGAAATCTGAGGAAATGTGATGATCTAGGTCTACAAAAATTGTGTCTAAAAAGCAAGTTTAAATAAATAAAATAAAAAGCAAGTTATCAAAAAAAAATTTCCCTCCTGAAGGGTTTCTCTACCACATAAGATTTTTTAGAATAGTAAAAGTACCTGATATTTATCAAGTCATTTATATATTATCATATTTAATTTTCATGACAACACTGGGAGGGATAATAGTCCCTCTTTACAGACTAGAGGGATAATAGACTAGAGGGAAGCAGTAAATGACATACCCGGGGTCCATAGCGAATTTACTGAAAGCCCAGGACTTTAACAAAAGGCCGTGACTCCAGAGTCAGTCTGCCTTTCTCTATGGAGAGGTCCTCACAAGATGGAAATTCACATCCTTGAATGTTTCCAACACAACATGTATTCTACTTTCCACTGAATAATTCACCCAGTTCCAAAGTCGGCCACTGATTAATGCCGGTAAAGACACCAACTTTTCACTCCATAAACAGTGTGAGGGAAAATGCTTACTTATCTCTAACGGTACAGACCAAAATGATGATTCACTTAGTTGAGTCAGAAGATTCCCAGATTTCAAATTCAATGCTTTGAAATACGAACTCCACTTTGGAATAAATCTAAAGAGACTTTATGCATAAATAGAAAGGTTGCCTTGGCCCCCAAATGAGCTTTGCTGC
This sequence comes from Aethalodelphis obliquidens, assembly GCF_003676395.1. Taxonomy (NCBI): domain Eukaryota; kingdom Metazoa; phylum Chordata; class Mammalia; order Artiodactyla; family Delphinidae; genus Aethalodelphis; species Aethalodelphis obliquidens. The sequence continues at coordinate 5,608,296 of NW_020838015.1, forward strand.
TATGAACATTAATCCCTGGTGGCAGAATAGTGTTGATTTGAGGGAGTCACTTGTTGAGGCAGTAAGAAGGATGCTGAGCAGATTCTAATTAGAAAAACATTCTGGAGTCTAGCAGAGAAGAGCCCTGGCAGGAGAAACCTGGAGTGAGATTCAGATGAAGAAAGAGGCAAGTCTGGCAAAGAGGCAACTTGTGAATTTCACATACACTCTGAAGACACTTTAAGGAAATTCAAACTTTACCAGCTGGACTGAGATGAAAGGAATATCCCAGAGGCATCTGCTTATTTGAAACAATTCATTTCAGGAAGAAAGAGTTTTCAAAGAAATTCACTTAAGGGGTACTTTGGATGAACATCTATATGCTTAAAAAAAAACCTCTAGGGGAATTCCACTCATGAGTCATGAGCAAGAAGAAGGTGGCTAAGAGAAATAAGGATTGTGACAGGCAAACATCATAAATACCATGATCCCCATCACCACCACCATCATCATCATCATGGCTAGCACTTTCTGTATGTTTGCTGTGTACCAGGGATTCTTTCAAGGAATTTACATATTTAATTCATTTCTCTCTTTCTCAACAACCCTATGAGGAAGGTGTTATCATTATCTTCATTTTTTAGATTAAGAAATAGAGGCTCAGAGAGGTTAAGAAACTTGCCTCAAATCACACAGCTAATAAGTAGTGAGTCAGAAATTCAAATCCAGGTCCTCTGGGTTCTAAACCTATGTTATCCCAATCTTTATATTATTACAGATGGGCTGGTTGTTTTATCTTTGACTTTCCCCCCAAAAAATATATTTTCAAGGCTATGAGGAACTTTAATATAATAATGCCAACACATCTTCAAGTTGGTGGAAGATATTAGCAAAAGACCACTGAGACAAAGGCTGTTTCTCTCATAGCTAGGAGAGACACTCTTTAAGATGTACTGTATTTAAGATATATTCATGTCTTCTGTGAAATTTATAAGCATTTACTTCTTTCTTCTTCTGGACATTATTTTCAGCCATCTCACTTTTTCCATCTTCAAGCCTATGTATTTATGCTCAGGAAGCCTGTCACCATACAAGTATTTTCTCTTCCTTTGATCTGTATCATTTAGACTCACTCGAAATTAATCTATTAACTTAGAAGGTTCCTAAAATACCTCTAACACCATTCTTATGCACAGCTTCAATTGTAAAATTCCATTCAGGGATACTGTCTCATATGATTGCTTTAAATTCCAAAGCAGCCCACAGGGTGCTAGCTAATTTACGGTGACCGAAAGTAAATTTAAACGTGACCAGAGAAATGAGAAATGCAGACTGGCCAAAGTATAGTTTCAAAATGTTCCCCTTCAAAGTTATTGAATGTCTGCTGACAACCCTTATGTTTCCTAAATGTACACAAATCCGTTTGGATAGAATGCTATGAGCCTCAGAGTTGGAGGACAGAGCAGAATCCTAAGAATACTTTCATCACCAATTAATGAAATGAAGTAATATAACTAATTGTGACTACAACTTAAGGCTTCACAATGTGTGCCTGATTTCACTTTTATGAGAAGCTCTAAGGGTGAATAAGCAACATATTCTTAAAAGCCATGATAATATATGGCATTTTTATTTCAGCAGGCTCTTGGTTAAATGCCTCAATGAAGAAAGAGGATCAGACCTTCGCAGGAAAGGATGTGAATTCTTCTTTTGTATCTACCCAAAAGCAAGAGCAGAGTGGTGGTTGGGGAACTAACATATATGAAGAAGAAATATACATATAACCATGTGCTCATGTGCATTTATGTACATGTGTGGCTACACATTACACACACACACATAAACACACAGAGTATCTATTTGCTCATGAGTGAACTTCTGTAGAATATAACTTTTAAAACAAAAGTCAGATCACGTTACTCCTCTACTTAAAATCCTCCAGTGGATTCCCATATGACCAGAGTAAAAGCCAATGTTCTTAAAACTGCCTATAGGTCCTCTGACCTTCCAGTGTGGCGCTGGGGGCTTGTGAATGCTGACTCAGGAGAATCGATTGTGCTCCTCTCTTCCCAACTCTGTATTAATTAATGAGAAGTTGGTAGGTTGACCTGAGCCACAGTGAAGTATTTACATCATGCAAACCCTACAGATGAGAGTTAGGTTTTGTTAGAATGTCACCTCCTCAGGGAGGCCCTACCTGACTATTCTATTTGATATTGGATCCCACTCTCTCACATCCCCACACCTCCCATTCTTTGTAGCACTTGGGACTTTCCGATAACATATATATATGTATGTGTGTATATATATATATATTTTCAAATATGGCTGAGCAGATGTTTTATTACACATCGCTTTAATGTATATGGGAGATTTAGCAGATCTGGTTAAAAAGTTTAAAGCCTTTGTAGAAATTATTAAATCTTGACGTGGGAAAAGTAACAGATTTTAAAAGCCAAAGCTTTTTGCATAATTCCACAACTCGGTGGTTAACCGATTTTTAACTCTAAAATTGAAAATCAATTCATATACCCATTAGAGCTGAGAGTGTTAAATTTAAAATGAGCATTTTTTTTAAAGTTTCATACAAAAGAATATATGAATTTTTGGTACATCTAAATTAACTTCACTTTTAAGAAAATCCATATTTTACACCTTTTTTTATTTTGCCCTTTATCATATTTCTTGATTGTGTCAGTTACTGCAAGTTAAAAGCAATATAAAATCAAATATGGCTAATTCCAATTTTATTTTAGGTATATAAGTTGGGTTTTCTATATTTTGAAAATATAGAAATATATATCTCTATATTTTTTTTTGTTTACTTACTCCTGGTCCTACACAGCTAACATGTAAGCTCCCTCAGGGCAAGGATTTGTTTTGTTTACCTCTGTATTTGTAAGTTTATTTGTAACTTAATTGTGGACAAAGAAAGTAGTCTTCAGTTGTGGAATTTTGGTGGAAGCTGGTGGTGTACGTGTTGAGATGGGGGTGGGGGTCTCCTGGTTTCTTGATATCAGATGAGGTAGGCACTTGTTATCTGTAAGATTAGATTACTTGTGACTAAAATATTTCACTTTTGCCCCTAAGAACAATACCAAATCAAAGTCCGCCCAATTGTACTCTAAAAGGGACAGGCTCACATAGGGACAAAGACCCATTCTTTCAGTCATTCAGGCAAAAAACATTTACCTAAAGCCTGCTATGCACAAGGTCCTCATCCAAGTGTTGGCGGTACCTCAGAGGACAAAATAGAAACAAACTTCTGCCTTCATGGAGCTTACATTCTACCAGGAGAAGGCATACGAAAAACGAACACATATATATTATATTAAGCATGTGTAAGTGCATTGAAAAAACAATAAGGCAGGGAAGGGATAAATTAGGGATAGAGAGTATTAGGTGGGGTGGAACAGGCTACTCCTTAAGGTGGGGTTATCAGGGAAGGTGCCTCTGAGGAGGGGATACCTGAGACCCGAGAAAGAGCATTCCAAATGGAAGAAATAGCAAGTATGTTTTGATTATCTATTGATGCATAAAGAAATAGTCCATGTCTTAAAACATTAGCCTATTATTATCTCTTATAGTTCTATGGCTTGACTGGGCTCAGCTGGGCAGTTCTTGCTCGAGGGTCCTAGTGTGGCTGTATCAGAGACAGGCTGGAGCTGAAGTCATTTGAAGGCTTGACTGTGCTGGACGTCCAAGACAACTTCATTGCCAAGTCTAGTGCCTTGATAGGTAAGGCTGGAAGGCCGGATTCAGCTGGGACAGGAGACCAGAGTAAGCATATGTAGCTTCTCCAGTATGGTGGTCTCAGGGTATTTGGACTTCATACATGATGTAACTCAAAGCTCCAAGAGTGCCTATTCCAAGAGAGAAGTGGATTTGCCAGTTTCTTAAGTTCTGTGGTTTCTCCAGTGTCAGTCATAATCAGGGACAATTTAAAAACTTTATTAAAATAATATTAAGGTAATGCCATCATACAAAAAGTATTTATGCTCTCCATGAAGTTAGTCCGTTACATTTATTTAGCAATGTCCTTCAAGGTTTGGAGAAGTGTCCAAAGCACTCTCTGGCAGTATCTCTGACCACCTCGACCTCGTTTAATTCCAACTTGCTCGCTGCCTTGTGCATGAAAATCTCAGGGACATGGCATTTTCCTGGGCACCTAGGAGAGTTTTTTGGTTTTTTTTTTTTTTTTTTTTTTTGCGGTACGCGGCCTCTCACTGTTGTGGCCTCTCCCGTTGCGGAGCACAGGCTCCGGATGCGCAGGCTCAGCGGCCATGGCTCACGGGCCTAGCCGCTCCGTGGCATGTGGGATCTTCCCGGACCGGGGCACGAACCTGTGTCCCCTGAATCGGCAGGCGGACTCTCAACCACTGCGCCACCAGGGAAGCCCCCTAGGAGAGTTTTTAAAAAGGGATTCTAAGCTGGTTTGCCCTTAAGAAGCAACGGGCACATAAGGAATTTCACTCTTTGTTTACTTCCAAGTTCTTTGTGATGCCATATATTTGGAGTTGCTAGAATAAGTAAAATTAATCTATGCCATAATGTAGGGTTTATGTTATAAGATCTAGACATATGTTTTAGACAGGTTGTTAAAAAACTGAAGATGGATTAGAAACATTTGCAAAAATCCATAGCATTTGCTAACTTTCTACGCCTCTGCTGTCCCATACAGTAGCCACTAGCCATATGTGGCTATAAAGTGCTTAGTATGGGGCGAGTCCAAATTAAGATGTGCTATAAGTATAAAATACATACCAAATTTCAAAAGCTTAATACAAAACAAGAATGTAAAATACCTTATTAAATAATGTTTTATATTGACTACAAGTTCAGATAATAATATTTTGGATATCCTGGATTAAATAAAATATATTCTTAAAATTAATTTCACCTCTTTCTTTTTACTTTTCAATATGGTTACTAGAAAACTTTAAATGGCATACGCGGCACATCTTATACTTCTACCGGAGAGTGCTGCTTTACGCTATTTTAATGAGTAGTCCAGATTTCACATATTTGTCAAAAGGGGGAAAATGAATGTATTTTGACTCTCTGAACTTAGGTTATTTAGGCATTAGTAAACTCTGACATGCCCACTGTCTCCTGACAGCTCTACACCATCAGCACTTAGTAACCCAAAGGAAAGCCCCTTAGTAACCCAAAGGAAAGGGTCTCAATTGGGCCAAATAATAACCATGGTCCCACATGCCAGGATCTGAAGAATGGAGCGGAAGGAAACTTAGAAGGTAACACAACTGGAAAAGGGGATTTTAATTTCTCTTTTTTATTAGCTGTTTACTCCGTCTGGGCATGTGAGTCTCGATGCATCCAAACGCTGACGTCCTAGCCTATTAGTAATATGGGAAATAAATAAAGAAGAGAAGACTGGATTTTAAAGTGAGAGAAGTTATATTTCAGAGTGTAAGGAGCCCACGAAAATATTTTCAGGATGAGTTTACTGGCCTGGTTCTCTTTTGAAAAGAATTTGTAAAGCTTTATCCTATCTGGTGTCTCACCATTTAAATTTTTACTTGGTAGTAAGGCTCCTCAGAGCCTATTAGAAAAGTTTGTTTTCGAAAGGAAAGGAAACAAGCTCTATCAAAACATCCTTAGTATCTTCAGTGTGTCACAGCAGGCTTCTTGGTGAAAATAATGTTAGTGTCTCTGTTCTCTTTCTCTTTAAAATCTTAAAGCACTCAGCAGGACAGGTACAAATGTCCATCTTTTGCAAATGGAGAAATCAAGGTAAAAAGCATAAATAACATGGCCAAGGTCACAAAAAAAGTCAATGATGAAGTGTGTGTGTGCGTGTGTGTGTGTCTGTAGCAGACACTGTGAAAATTCTGTGGCCCAGTAATACCAGGATAAGAGTCTTTGAGGGTTTGCATTCAAACAGCTGCTTTGGGATCTAGACTGTCTACACTCAAAGGGTCAAAGCTCAGTCACTAAGCCTGGCTGGAAGCAGTTTGGTTATTGTCAATAGATATGTCACCCAGGAGACTGCTGCCTAGGCAGGTGAGAATCACAGATATCTGCTGGAAACACTGGGCCTAACCTCTTCTCATAGACCATAAACTATCAAAAGTAGAGTCTGTGCGTAGAAAACAAACTTATCGTTACCTAAGGGGAAAGGAGTGGAGAGGGATAAATTAGGAGTTTGGGATTAGCAGATACACATTAATATATACAAAATAGATAATCAACAAGGTCCTACTGTATAGCACAGGAAACTATATTCAATATCTTGTTATAAACTATAATGGAAAAGAATATGAAAAAACGTAGAGACATTTTTCTAATTGCATTTTTTAAAATAAAAATGAGAGGAGCTCTTCATAAAAAGTTCAAGCAGTACTCAAAAATACAATGAAGAAGGCAACAAATTACCTCAAATCGTACCATTCAGGTTAAAAAAAATAGGGCTTCCCTGGTGGCGCAGTGGTTGAGAGTCCGCCTGCTGATGCAGGGGACACGGGTTCGTGCCCCGGTCCGGGAGGATCCCACGTGCTGCGGAGCAGCTGGGCCATGGCCGTGAGCCATGGCCGCTGGGCCTGCGCGTCCGGAGCCTGTGCTCCGCAACGGGAGAGGCCACAACAGTGAGAGGCCCGCGTACCGCAAAAAAAAAAAAAAAAAAAAAAAAAAAAAAGCTATAACATTACATCCCAGACTTCTGTGTAAGCATCTACAATATAGAAAGATGGCTGGATGGCTGGATGGATAGATGGATGGTTGATATGGATGGACAAGCGAATGAATGGATGACTGAGAGAAACAGGAAGGAAACAAAAAGGGAAGAAAGGAAGGAGGAAAGAAAGGGCAAAGAAAGAAATACGAGTATCTGAGAATCAAATCATATTTGTTGCTTTCATTGACATAAATGTACTTAAATTTAATGGAAGAAACATAAACTGAAGGAACTGAAGGAAGAGCTAAACTTCAAATAAATGTTGCATAACCCAAGAGAAAGAGCCCTGTAGCATAAAGTCAAAAGATCATAAAAATCATTAAGAGATCTGAGCCTTTGTTTTTTTATTAGCTACAAGTATCATTTTGGTATATACTGATTTCGTGCTATGAAGGAAGATTTCAGTAGCCCTCACCTTTCTTATACCTCTTCCCTTCTCACCTTCTCCACATTCTGATTTTATAGATTATATATATTTTTTACCATATAAAGGCTTTTTTAAAAAAAGGTCTGTAGTACATTCTTTACTAGAGTCATAATTCTTCCAATTCTTTGTTTAAATCTTTATTTAAACGTATTTAATGTTTAGTGCCAATTTCATCCAAGCTGATCCATTATCCCTGAGTTCTTTATTTGGAATCATCATTTGATGATACCTTGAAGTGGAGTGATGCTAGGACAGAATTTTAAATTGTGTGCCATTAGCTTAGTGGGCAGGATGCAGGTGCCCAGAAAAGAAATGGCACAGGATTGAAAGGTAGAGAAAGTGGTAAAGCACTGCAAAACTGTCGCCTGGATGATTGGGAAAGGCAGACCAAGTACTTACCAACCTTGAAGCTCTAAGAGAAACTGTTGGAGTTGTTAGTGATTTGGTTGTTTTTTTTTGCGGTGCGCGGGCCTCTCACTGTTGTGGCCTCTCCCATTGCGGAGCACAGGCTCCGGACGTGCAGGCTCAGCGGCCATGGCTCACGGGCCCAGCCGCTCCGTGGCATGTGGGATCTTCCCGGACCGGGGCACGAACCCGCGTCCCCTGCTTTGGCAGGTGGACTCTCAACCACTGCGCCACCAGGGAAGCCCCGCTGTATGCTTTTATGTGCTTTTTTTTTTTTTTTCTGTATTTTCCACTGGCTTTCAGAGTTCTCACCAAACTGAGGGGCTCTGCCATATGGCACCTGTTCCATGAGGTTGTTTGCGCAATAGCAGTTGTAGCAACAAGTAGTAGGCAATATATTTGAGAGATGGCTCCTCTTTCATAGGCCTCTTCAAGCCCTGAGGTTGACCACATACAACACAAAAGGGACTTTGACAGTGAGCTTGGCTTCTGCTCATTGGGAAGTAAGACCAGAGCATTTTTCTTTTTTTTCCTCAGTTTCTCCCCACAGCTGAAATTTGGAAATGATGATCAGTGTGAAGTTGGGCTCTTAAATTTAAGTCACGCTACATCTTTACATTCACCAAACTCCTAACAGTTAAGCTTTTGGGCCTAAAGCAGTTTCATGCATACTTTAACTAGACACTAGTTCCAAATTTCAGACTTATAAAAGCTTCTGAGACAGAGGAACTCTATTTGCCAATAGCCTAAATTGTACCAAACTTCAGAATTTTCTCCAACTCCTTCCAAGTAAGAACCCAAAAGGACAAAAAACAAGCAACAACAAAACGACCACACATGTGAACATGCAAACACACACACACTCTCTCTCTCTCTCTCACACACACACACGATGAAGGAGGAGGAGGCACAAATTAAAATATAGCAAGATCCCTTAAGAGGTTTATATTTTTTATCTTTTTAATTATGAGATAGTCCCTAAAACGGAACATTTTTCACAAGTCACTTTCAAGGCATGTAAACAGCTGCCTTCTAAACTATCCTAGCAGAAATTAGCATGACGATTTGTGAAACAGATTAAAAACTTCCGTAGATGTTTTCACGATAATTGTTAAGTACGAAGGACTGCATCACTGATTTGAGAAGCGCAGAAAACACCTTCTAACTTATATAGATTTGAGCTGAAGCGATCACTTTTCCCACTGATAATGAAATCCCAATATAGCTCAGTATCACATCTTTGAATCACAAACAAGGTTTTGGAAAACCACATTTTAGCAACATAAGACAGATCCACTGTAGTACTAAAAATGAATGCCACTCAGTAGATAGAAACATTTCTGGCAGATCAGAGGCAGACAGCAAAACGCCCTGCACATCACAGCACACCAGGGGTTGATGCATGCTTGTTATGGGCCCAGCATGAGCACATCCCATCTGTCAACAGACCATTTCTTCCAGAACTATCAGAGAACTGGTGATACTGGGAGTCCTCCTTTCTTGGGAAACACACCCTTCCTTTGGATAGCTATCCTATCATGGGCTGCTGTAGCACCGCCCTGCCCCCTTTTGTGAGTAGCTCCATTTCACCAGTTTCAATTCCAACCATCATATCCAAATTCCCTAGCTTAATGTTATTAAGGTTGCACGTAAAACACTGTCTTCTTTTAACGACCATGTAAGAAATCGAAAAAAACAGAGTCTTTGAGCAGGCTGATTTGAATTGCAGGATCTGACAATATGAGAAGTAACACACTTGATACTCTTGATATGCTCAGGCTTTGGGTTGAGAAATACATGCAGGTCCCCTGAAGAAACAAGGCAGAAATATACTAGATATTTGCATGAACCACTTGGGAACAGTATTTGCACTTGGGAACAGTAGTTATTGAAATAGGTAATAGAGAGTAATGGCCAAATTACTGCCTACCATGACAGAGAAGACAACTTTTTGAACTACGTTCTTCGGCATGTAGTAGCAGATCAGCTATCAGAGTTCTGCTCAATAATCCCAGAAATGGATGGAGTCATCTGAGATGCTTTTTACAGGTTCAAAATAATAAAAATGACATATGAGCAAAGACATGGAGGTGATGATGGTGGAGAACAAATATTTAGTTTGGGGAGGACTTCTTAGCTCTAAGGTCTTTATTATTATTTATTATCGTGTAGCGCTTCACTGGATACAGCCACAAGGAGGTCAAATTAGCACCCTTATCAAGACTGAAAAAAACTTTTGTTTCATAAATTCATTAGTGTTTCAATCGTGTCAGGATGAGAATTAATTAGAGAGTAAGTAAGTATATCAAACACGTACAGCAGAAGTCAGAAAATAGCAATATAGGAACATGAAAATCTAGGTACCAAAAGAATATTTTAGAGTGATTTTCTCTAGATAGGATTATTGGAGGGGTTTTTTAATTGTTTTTCTCTACCACATTTTCTTATTATATTTTTACAGTAAACATGCTTTCCTTTTGTAATAATTCAAAAGCAATAACATTTATTTTGAATTTCATACAAAGCAATGTCGGCATATATATTTATTCTGTATCAAGTCAGAGATACTGCTTAATTATATTTTCTTAGTTGCACGTGGGTTATACGAAATAGCTTAAGAAAGCAGCATTATTCGGTCATCACTCTGAAAAATTCAAGTATTACATCGTTTCCACAGTTGATAACTCTGAGCCATCTCTTTCAAACAAGGAACATAATGTCGGCCATAAGATTTCCAGATAAGCAAAGCGTCCTGAACTTAGCTCCTGACTGCCAAGAAACCCTGCCCACACACACACAGAAAAGTGAATATAATTTCTAGTCATCTCCTTTGTCGGGAGAAACCTAAAAGAGATCGTAGTGTTCTGGGAATTCAGTCTCTGCAAGTCTTAAAGGTTAGGACAAGAAAGACAGAAGAAATCAGTCAAGATGAGCTACATATAAAAGCAAGGAACGCAATGAAGAATGCTTACTAAGTGCTGCTGATGGATGTTCAACAAATCACTCTATCACCATGCTACTTTTTCATTTCTAATTCATGTGTCTCTTTTTCCACTAGACAAATAGGGAAGCAAGGTGAAAAGGCTCATAAAACAAAATCTGAACATCAACATTTATGTATAAATGTTACCCGCATTATACCAAATCAGATAGATGTTTATTTCCTGTTTTATTAAACGACTGACAATGTACAGTCTATTATTTGTCCTTCTTGATATTATCACCCACAAATAATATCCAGGTGTCAACACTGTTATGTATATCAAAACTGACTGTTGCGAGTTCTTCTGTCTCCTAAGGGGATGATTTCTTCTGGTGAGGAACTTGGCTCTATACTGCTCGCTTCCACTTACGGAAGCAAGTGAGGGAGAGAGAGGAAAGACTGAAATTCAAAACCTCTGCCAGTCCTTCCGTGGGACTTCAGAGTGGGGTCCAGGGTAGGTGAGTCTTTGCCTGTCAGAGAACATCAGTGACATTGTGGACCAAGAAAATGATGCTGGGAAAACAAGGATCAGGGAGATGCCAGAAGAGTCTAAAGGCAGAAACATGGTGGGAGACTGGAATCCACAGAGAAATGTGGCCAGTGAGAAATCCCCAGGGGCACACTGTTTGAAGAGCTTATTAGAATTAGAACGTCCAGTATTCAATTCTAAGTTGTCTATGTTTTTGCAATTGAACCCCTTACCCACACTGTTCAAAACTTCAGTCAATTTTGCTGTACACAAATGCTTGGGGTGGTCCGAAGAAAATCAAGAGAAAGAGATGAATTTGAACCCAGGTTGACATAGAACAAAGGAAAGAAGAGAGTCACTGGCCATGAATGTGAATGAGCATAAGTATCATGGAAGCAAGAACCATGAGCTACAAATGATCATGGGAATTGAAACCCAGTAAACTCACAGGAATTTGGGAGAGATCAATGGAGCTTCCCCATGAAAGATGGAATTTGAGACTTGACTTACTTTTATGTAAATCTCTAAGAGAGTGAGTTTAGCCTATATACAGGACATGATGACCAAATTTCAAAATATTACATTAGACATGTTGCAAATACTCTATAATGTGAAGTCTAGGGCAGCATTAGTAAAACTATACACAGGTTTTTGTATCACATGAAAGAGCCCGTTATTTTAATAGAGGTATTTAATAAATCAATCACAAATGTTTTTTTCTCTATTGGTTTTGTTAAACTTTTCACCAAATGGGCAATACCACTTCATCAATAACCTTCCCAAATAGGTTTAGAATTCTCCTTTGATAACAGTAAAAAAAAAAAAAAAATTCTCAGAATGGTTGAAATATACTTATAAAATACATATACATCATTCAGGGATGAAGGAGATTGTCTGAGGGGAGGATCTGGAATTCATATATGGAAAACACCCATAGAGAAATCTTCAAATCCTTCAAAGGCTGGTCCAGGCTTACCTTTACATGGTAAATCAGACGCTCTACTTCATTCACTTTGTAGGTCTCCAATCCTAGCTCCTTGGATAATCTTAAGATGCGATTCTGAGTTGGGCCAACATAAGATCCTCCAAGGTCCACATATTTAACTTTTTGGTTCTGTTTTCCCATGGAAAAAAAAAAAAAAATAAATATATGTAAAAATGTTATTCGTAAGATAAAAAAAAGACAGCCCTGAAATAAGCAAATTGGCATTTCATAGGTTCTAGACACACGTTGAGGTGTATCCATAGAAAACTGGATTCTGTTAGCAACTCTACTTCAGTCATGCAACTTAACAGTTATAGAATCATTCCTTAATGTAAAGCAAAACTGATTGACCTTGAAATAGGCAAGAGACTTCTGAACCCCATCATTCTCAATACATACCACAACGTGCTTTGGGTTTTAGTGGCTTAGACTTGTAAGCTGTGAATTATGGATGAATTTCTCTTTACTTAGCATTTCAGGCTAATTTTGAGGCACCTAATGCTAGAGGAAAAGCGAGAAAGGAAATGACCACTTCTTTTCCTTTTTTTTTTCATTGAAGTATAGTTGATTTACAATGTTTCAGGTGTGTAGCAAAGTGATTCAGTTATATATATATATATATGTATATATGTGTATATATACATATATATATATTCTTTTCCAGATTCTTTTCCATTATAGGTTATTACAAAATGTTTAATATAGTTCCCTGTGCTATACAGTAGGTCCTTGTTGGTTATCTATGTTATATATGGTAGTGTGTATCTGTTAATCCCAAACTCCTAATTTATCCCTCCCCCCTCTATCTCCTTTGGTAACCATAAATTTGTCTTCTATGTTTGTGAGTCTATTTCTGTTCTGTAAGTTCATTTGTATCATTGTTTTAAGATTCTACATATAAGCGATATCATATGATATTTGTCTTTCTTTGTGTGACTTTCTTCACTTAGTATGATAAACTCTAAGTCCATCCAGGAAATGACCACTTCCTTTGTGGTTTGCTCATCCAGACATTTGAAAGATAGCATTAGGGAATATTTGGTCCTAATTCAAACCTTTGAAACTGCTCTTATGTTCAGTAGGAAGTTTTCTATATGGTTATGAATTAGCTTCACTTGAAACAACTAAGGACCAACCTTTGAAGAAGAGTGACTAGAAAAACTTCCTATGTTTGAACATGTCCAAACATAACTGGATTCCTAATAGTCAGGGACACCAGATCAGGTCCTCCTCTTCTGTTTTTGTTTGTTTGTTGACTATATAGTTCTCTGACTAAAAAAAAAGGGAACATACATTTCACAAGGGCAGTGGTCTTTGTTTTATTCACTAATGTATTTCAAACACCTAATTATTGGTGCAATCATTTATTGGGCAAGTGCCAAGTATCATGAGGTGAGAAAAGGGACAGAAGAAAAGGGTTGAAAAGGAAGCAAATTGAGAGGCTGTGGAGAGTAATTTTCACTCTCTTAAAAAGAGTCAAATGAAGTTCAAGACCTTCAGAAAGAAACAAGAAACTCAGCTTCAGTGACACGTTTCTCCCGCCCATCATTATTGTCTTACCCTGATGGTGTAAGTCCTGCCTCCCACACGGTCCCGGGCTTCCAGAACAATCACATTCAGGCCAGAGTCATGCAGGAGTTTGGCTGCTGTCATACCTAGGAGAAAATACAAGAAAAAATCTGAATCAGACACTTTACAGGGACTCCAGATCAGCTCCTCATGTTAACAGCCAATGAGAAAAGTCCATGTTAGCTCATACACATGACTTATCATCACGCTCAAGTTATTCAACTTACATGTGGCTAGGGTTTCTCAATAGAGATCCAGAGTCCAAGTCTGGGAAACCAACTGCTATTTCTAGAAAGAATAAAAGGGATTTCATTTTTGGTAAAGGTCTCAAATCTTAAAAACTTCTTTGGGGCTTCCCTGGTGGCGCAGTGGTTGAGAGTCCGCCTGCCGATGCAGGGGACGCAGGTTAGTGTGCCCCGGTCCGGGAGGATCCCGCGTGCCGGGGAGCAGCTGGGCCCATGAGCCATGGCCGCTGAGCCTGCGCGTCCGGAGCCTGTGCTCCGCAACGGGAGAGGCCCGTGAACCGCAAAAAAACAAAACAAAACAAAAACAAAAAAAACTTCTTTGGTCACTATATCAAAATGTCTATCTTTAAAGACTAAATTACATGATTATGTGTCTGACAACATGAAAAGAAAACACAAAGCCACACAAAAGAGAAATGTATAAGCCCCAGCAGACACAGGACGAAACGGAACCACTGACTTCATTCTCAAGGCAAATCTGAAAATCCGGTAAATTGGGGAGTGGGGGGTAGAGTCTGCCTTCAAAACATGTGAAAGGACCTAAGCTTTACTATTAAAACAGAACTTTTAGAAGTTGATGTAAAGTTTCAAAACCAAGGACATAAGATTCAACCCACTTAATTGTCCTAATTCCCCATATGATCCATCACTGAAGAATGAAATGACTCCATTCATTCATTCATTTAATTATTAATGTCGTCAAAAATACTTATTGTATGCCTACTACATTTCCACCACCACGAGATCAACTTAGAAAAGAAAAAAGTTTTATTGAGGTACATTTACATACAATCAACCTTACCCAATGAGTTCAGTGAGTTTTGATAAAGTATAAAGCTTAGCATAGAGTTCGAATATGTAGTTTTTGGTATAAGTACATCCTGAATGTAGTTTTTGACCTCACAGATCTTAAAATTCTGCATCTTTAACTTACAGAGTTTTCTCAGACAAGAGAACTCTGGTGCTCTTACCACAATAAACTGAATTTGCTCAGTTCCAAATACCTTACTCGTTTGCTTTATGAGACCAAACAAAATGAAGGAAATGACAAGATGCTGTGCCTTACAGATAAGTGAAACAGTTTCTATCCCATCTTTTAAAAATAGTAGTTCTGGGACTTTTAGATCACACTAGTGTGAAAAAAAAATGATTCCCACAAAAATAGCTAATATTCATATAGTGCTCACAACATTTGAGATGCTAGTCTAAGTGTTTTAATGTATATATTTTTTTTTTTTTTTTGCGGTACGCAGGCCTTTCACTGTTGTGGCCTCTCCCGTTGCGGAGCACAGGCTCCGGACGCGCAGGCTCAGCGGCCATGGCTCACGGGCCCAGCCGCTCTGCGGCATGTGGGATCTTCCCGGACCGGGGCACGAACCCGCGTCCCCTGCATCGGCAGGCGGACTCTCAACCACTGCGCCACCAGGGAAGCCCTTAATGTATATTTTTAATGCTGTGAGAATTCACTGAATTCTCACAGCAATCCAATAAAAAAGGTACTATTGATATTCCCATTTTATGGCTGGGGAAACTGAAGCACAAAGAGGTGTCCAAAGTCACATAACGAGTCAGCAGCAGAACCGGGCAGTTTCGTTCCAGTGTCCGTTTCTATAACCACTACGAGTATTGCTTTTCACGGGGCTTCAGAGCCATCCTTTTCATAGACCGCATCTCTCAATTTTTGTTTCAGGGAGAGATTCCATTTCAAAAGATATTTTTCACTTTGTTTGGACCAACGTGTTTTTAAAACACATTTGTAGGGACCTCCCTGATGGTCCAGTGGGTAAGACTCTGCGCTCCCAATGCAGGGGGCCCAGGTTCCATCCCTGATTGGGGAACTAGATACCGCATCCACACCACAACTAAGAAGTCCGCATGCCACAGCAACGATACCACGTGTCACAACTAAGACCCAGAGCAGCCAAAATAAATACATAAATACATACATATTACATAAGTAGAATATTCTAAAAAAAGCACACACACTTGTATCTTGTGGTTTGATAAGAATCCATGGAACATAAGATATGAGCCTACCGTAAAAGCCACAATGAAAAGCCGAGGCTTCATTCCCCCTCTCTGAGCTGCCCTAAAAGAAGAAACCTTTTTTTTTTTTTTTTAAACAGTCTGATGTGGGGCTTCCCTGGTGGCACAGTGGTTGAGAATCCACCTGCCAATGCAGGGGGCATGGGTTAGAGCCCTGGTCCGGGAAGATCCCACATGCCGCGGAGCAACTAAGCCCATGCGCCACAACTACTGAGCCTGCACTCTAGAGCCCGTGAGCCACAACTACTGAGTCCGCGCACCACAACTACTGAGCCTGCGCTCTAGAGCCCATACTCCACAACAGGAGAAGCCACCGCCATGAGAAGCTCGTGCACTGAAACAAAGAGCAGCCCCCTCTCGTCACAACTAGAGAAAGCCTGTGCGCAGCAACGAAGACCCAACGCAGCCAAAAATAAATAAATTAAATAAATAAATTAAAAAAAAATAAAGAGGCTAATGTGAAATTCCATTATTTGAGTTAATCCATCTTCCGATCCCTGTCCTTGGGTGCAAGACCGGGACTTCCAGTTGGTGGTGGGGTGATGGTGCCAAAGTCCACAGCCCCATGAGCAATGTGCACAAGCACTGCAGAACCCTAATTTAGAAATACAGGGCTTGGATTTTTAACTCCAGTTTCCTAATTTTACCTTTATAAGGAAAAAACAAAGAGAGAGAGAAAACCTTTCTATTTAGAGTCAAAATTGCAGATGATTCAATGCTGTTTCTCTTATCAAGCATCAGTTCAACCAATGAAATATGAAATAACATGCAGCCATAGTAACAGCTGCTATCGTGGAATTCAGATACACTTGCTGAGCATGTTGAGGCTTAAACAAAAGGGCTCAGAACGAAACACAACATCACTCATATACACTAGCATTTTTTTTTTTTTTTTTTTGCTGTACGTGGGCCTCTCACTGTTGTGGCCTCTCCCGTTGCGGAGCACAGGCTCCAGACGTGCAGGCCCAGCCGCTTTGCGGCATGTGGGATCTTCCCGGATCGGGGCATGAACCCGTATCCCCTGCATCGGCAGGCAGACTCTCAACCACTGTGCCACCAGGGAAGCCCCTACGCTAGCATTTTATATTCCACAAAAGGTACTACTGGGTAAGCGCAGTTACCCAATAGTATCTGATGCTAAACAGAAACATTTACTAAAACAAGCCAGGGTCTTATCAAATCATTGAATAGAGTTCTTTATGCTCATGTGCCTTAAAAAGGCATAAATAGAAATTACAAAAATATCTTTAAATAGGGCAATACGAGAATATGTTGTTAGAAATACCTCACAACTTGTCTCACTCATACTTGTTGGATATCAACTGACAAAAACTGATTTGAAAAATAATTGACGCAAATACCAATGGCTTAAGAAAGTCCCTGCAAGTTTAGGAGGAGGGAATTTTAGGAAACTGAAGAAGAAACTGAGGAGTTGGAGTCTGGCCCGGAGCTGATTAAGATTGTTAAGATGTATAAACAACAAGGTCCTACTGTATAGCACAGAGAACTATATTCAATATCCTATGATAAACCATAATGGAAAAGAATATTAAAAAAAGAATGTATATATATGTATAACGGAATCACTTTGCTGGACAGCAGAAATTAACATAACATTGCAAATCAACAAAACATTCTAAATCAACTATACTTCAATAAAACTTTTTTTATAAATAAAATAAGATTGTTAAGATCTCAAGGGATTCCTTAGTGATGACTGGCAAAAGGACTAATGGTTTGATTAATCAAAGAATAAGCAAACAACGAAGTATCCAGAAGTGCCCCAGCTTACAACAGGGTTGTTTCCCAAGAGTTCATGTTTATGTCAGTCATTTGGAACTCTTTTTTAAAATAAATTTATCTATTTGTTTATTTTTGGCTGAGTTGGGTCTTTGTTGCTGGGCGAGGGCTTTCTCTAGTTGTGGCGAGCGGGGGCCACTCTTCGTTGCGGTGCGCAGGCTTCTCATTGCAGTGGCTTCTCTTGTTGCAGAGCACGGGCTCTGCAGGCGTGCAGGCTTCAGTAGTTATGGCACGTGGGCTCAGCAGTTGTGGCTTGCGGGCTCCAGAGCGCAGGCTCAGTAGTTGTGGCGCACGGGCTTAGTTGCTCCGTGGGATCTTCCCGGACCAGGGCTCGAACCCCTGTCCCCTGCATTGGCAGGGGGATTCTTAACCACTGCGCCACCAGGGAAGCCCCCTTTGGAACTTTTAACACATTTTGCCATAGAACAAAAATATGAGAGATGGTACATTCTCTGGGAAGTCTGGGAATTTTAAAATGCAATACTATTGTGAAAAAAAAAATCATAAAGTAGCAGAATTACATTTGCCCTAAGAACACTAGACAGTGTAATTGGCACAGTTGAAACAGGCAATCATTTCCTGACACAATGCAATAACAGCTAAAAAAAAAAAACCCCACAGTAATAGCAGCCACCGTCATAAAGCATTGAGGATTGCTTTGCTGTGTGAAGAAACAGCATTTCATACATAATGCTCACCGGATTTTCACCACAGTGCTGAGAGGTATTATTATCCTCATTTTAAAAAGAAAAAATGGAGGTTTGGAGACATTCACTGACTTGCCATAGATTATACAATTAGTAAATGGCAGGGTCAGGGTTCAGCCCCAAACCTGAACTCTTAGCCACCACCCACGGACCAAAAAGGAAAAATTTTAAATGCAGTAATCTATACACTGATTGATGCAAAGTGTTTTTTTTGTTTGTTTGTTTTTTTGGGGTTTTTTTTGGGGGGGTACGCGGGCCTCTCACTGTTGTGGCCTCTCCCGCCGCGGAGCAACAGGCTCCGGACGCGCAGGCCCAGCGGCCATGGCTCACAGCACAGCCGCTCCGCGGCACGTGGGATCCCCCCGGACCGGGGCACGAACCCGTGTCCCCTGCATCGGCAGGCGGACTCCCAACCACTGCGCCACCAGGGAAGCCCTGCGAAGTGTTTTAAAACATTCTGCTCTCCATCTAAATAGAAGAATCTTAAAATATCAGTTTTTCTCTTAAACAGATATTTAATTTTTGCAACTAATTTAGAAACAAGCATATAATGACTTCCTACTTTTAAAGAGCTAATTAAACTTGAGTTTAACATGCAGGATCATTTCACAATGATCATTTGGCAACTTCAGAGGCAGCCCCTATGTGTCCCTGACAGGCCCTTGATAAGATCATCTCATTTGTTACCTCTAAATGGTGCAGGATCCGTAGTATTTTGGCTCAGGGAGTCTCCTTCGGATGGATAAGCAAAGCATGGCGCACCTTACTAATGGTAGACTGAAGCCTAATGCCATGAAATGATCAAAATATTTCATCTCCCTTCCCAGGTAATTCACTTGGGAAATGTTTCATCAAAGTGATGACTATTTCAATTAAATTATTTGGATACTTCAATTTGGATTAGACACTCAAGTTATTTAAAATACCTAAACATCAGTGGTTTGCAGCTTTAACATTCTGTGCTTCCAGTTTTGTGCCACGGAAAAGGGCCGAAGAGTAACATACTGTAGGAGACTGAAAAGTACACAGTGCAGGTAACAAAGGGGCCTCTTCTTGCTTTGTCGATATGTCTCATGTCCTTCCTATCAAAACCTGATCTTTAACAGAATTTGTCAGCATTTTCAAATGCAAAGTTAATTGTTTTGAAAACGTTATGAAACATCAGTACTTCAATATTACATAAAGACTTTTTCTCAGTTTAAAGTTACCAAAAAAAAGTACCGTGTTAACCGAAACTGAGAAAAAAAATTCACTGTACCTCAAAGCATCTCTACCCTTATAACAGTGGTAAACCACATAAGCACTCCCTCAGAAAGGATAAAAGCCAAAAGTATGCAAACAGCCCTCATCACCTCTGTCACTTCTGACAATCAAATGGTTTTATGAGAAAATTCTAGAAACAACCAAGTGACCTTCTGATCATGATGTCTCTACAGAGAATGCCTTTTCAGTTATTTAACACAAACATGCACACACAAACAAAAGGGTCTGGGGTAAAAAGAAAAATATCACCAATGTGAGATTAAATTCATTAAAGGAGAGCGGCATTTGTAGGTAGAATTCAGACATTGATTGTTGAACTCTTCAACACAGAGTAGAGGCAGGTAAAGATATCACTGAAAACAGGAACATTTTATTCCAAATGTTTTACATATAAGAATTTATCCTCCTAACAACTCTATGAAGTGGGCAGATGTAAAAAGAGAAGCACAGAGAGGCCAAGTAATATACCCAAGGTCACACAGCTGGCCAATGGCAGAGCCAGTATTCAAATCCAGACAATCTGACTCCAGATAACAAACATGGCCAGCAGCCTTTACTAAAGGGTGAAACACTGAACGCCTTCCATAGAACATCACGAACCACATAAACATCAGGGTCACTGCTAGCACATTCCATACCTTTGTGTAAATGACAAGAAGGTGTTACAGGGAAGAACAAAATCTGACTGCATGCTGGATCTGTTTCTTTTACTTTAACCTTTGCTTCCCATTGCTTTTGTTCACTAAAAGGATACTGTCTATACATAATGGCCTGCCTCAGGGAACCCTGCCCCTCTCTGTGAATGTTAAACCAAAGTGCCTTTGTTCAAGGAAACATCCTGACCCTGTCCACCTGTGAATGGCTGCAAGAAAGAAGAAATTAACACATTCCCTCCCTGAGGTTGGCCATTCCAGGTGATATTTGCAAATGGCCTTTTAACCTTACTTCCTCACCTCCTCCCCCTCTTTGTTCTATAAGAGAAACTGGCATCCAGACCCCATAAGATGGTTCTTTTGTGACACTAGTCTGCCATCTTCTTGGTTTGCTGGCTTTCTGAATAAAGTCGCTATTCCTTTGCCTCAACACCTTGTCTCCCGATTTACTGGCCAGTTGAGCGGTGAGCAGAGCGAGCTTGGACGCCGTAACAAAGGCACACACTCATGGCAGGTGAATTTCAAAAAGGCATCCTTTCTTTGGGTGAATGCAGCTCACATCGGTGCTTGGCTAGCAGTGTGGGCTGGATTACAACCCCTCTTTCATGGCATCAGCCTGAAGTTTATGCCGTGGCCTTGAAACTCAGAAAACTTATTTCCTGAATGATAAGAATTTAATTATCTAGTCTGTGTCCTCGATGCTAGTACACAGTTGGCACTTACATGTTTGTTGAATGTATTCATTTAATACCCTGCAGCAAAGATGACATTTAATTACTTAGTCAAGAAATAAACAAATGGCTGAAATGGTGTCTATATAAACATAATACATTTAATATAGTATAGGAAACTAAAATATTGACACACGTTGAAACTGATTTCTTCTCGTCACACCGGAAATGGTAAAGGGATACCCTTGAATTTTTCGAAGAAAAAGAGCTGGAAAGAAAGCCAGCTAACCAATTATAATAACCACCTTATATTTGTACAGCACTACAGTTTCCAATATTCACACACATTAAGTTCTTAACAATAAGCCTTTGAGGCTCTCACTGTTATTCCTATTTTTCAGATTAGAAAATGGAGTCTGGGAGAGATTCAAGAGCTTGCTCAGCGTTACACAACTAGCGATGGCAGAGCTCGGTCTAAAATCCGGCTCTGTTTTTGTGAACTGTGTGTTCTTCATTAGTCACATTACTTCCTGTAATATACAAGGGCCAATGTTGTTAAAAAAAATTCTCAAAGCATGCCGAGTTTTAAAAATAGAATATTTCTTTATTAACTTTCTTGGAAAGACTATATTGATAAAAACCACCTGGAGTCTGTCAGTGCCCAAAACCCTGGGACCAAGACATTTACAGGGAGATCTGAAGACATTTAGAGCGTCGCAGCGCCCTCTAGGATACCGCCATTGAACTACTCATTAAGAGGTGCTTTGGGCCCCGCCCCCTCGCCTGGGTCTGGGGCCCTGCCAGACGGCGGGCGGGTAGGGGCGCCCAGAGCGGGGGCGGGGCTCAGTGGTCGAGTGACGGCCCGCCTCACCTATTCGGGGCCCGGGCCGCGGCGCAGTGGGCCCCGTAGCCAATGGGCGGGGGGGGGGGCCCGGCCGACGGGGAGAGGGAGCTCGCTGCGGGGGGACAAGGGGGGAGGAGGGGGCGGGCTCCCAATCCGGTTCCATCCGGTTCTCCTACCGCCCCCGCCGCGGGTCGCAGCAGCGACCAAGCAGCCTAGCTTCGCGAAGGCTCTCGGCGCGCCGCGGCCCGCAGGCACCCGGCTCGCGCCCGCCCCGCCGCCACGATGCCCAAGAGGAAGGTCAGCTCCGCCGAGGGGGCGGCGAGGGAGGAGCCCAAGAGGAGATCGGCGAGGTTGTCAGCTAAACCGACTCCTGCAAAAGTGGAAACGAAGCCAAAAAAGGCGGCAGGAAAGGATAAATCTTCCGACAAAAAAGTGCAAACAAAAGGGAAAAGGGGGAGCAAAGGGAAAACAGGCTGAAGTGGCTAACCAAGAAACTAAAGAAGACCTGCAGAAAATGGAAAAACTAAAAATGAGGAGAGCCCAGCTTCTGATGAAGCAGGAGAGAAAGAGGCCAAGTCTGATTAATATCACACACCTGGTCCTATCAGTGGTCCCTGTTTCCCTTCTTGTACAATCCAGGGGAATATTTTTATCAACTATTTTGTAAATGCAAGCTTTTTAGTAGCTCTAGAAACATTTTTAAAAAGGAAGGAATCCCACCTCATCCCATTTTTTAAGTGTAAATGGTTTTTTTTAAGAGGTGAAATCATTTGCTGGTTGTTTATTTTTTGGTACAACCAGAAAATAGTGGGATATTGAATATGGGAGGCTTTGATTGTCTTGGGTGTCAGCTTAACATTCCACAGATGGAGGGTAGCTTTTCTATCCTATAATACAAAGCACACTAAATGGCAGTTTGGAGTCAGTTGTGCATTTAATGTCTTAAACACTTTAAATTACTTCTCTTCCCACGTTGTTTTTGGTAGAATTGTTTCCTCAAGCAAACCACTGACCCCTTGGTCTTGGCTCTCCTGGGCAGAATTTTGTGCACTCTGTAACATCTTTGGTCGTGGTAGTCCAGTTCTTCTAGTAACTGTTACTGTGCTGTGAACGATTGACAATTTGAGTATGTAGTGTATGTGATATTAAATTGTGAATTAGTGGGACTTACGATGTAACAGCATATCAATATTTGAAGATATTGGTACTTGATATCCTGTGAAGGAAAATCTGCCCCCAAATTTTAAGCTGGAAAGTCACTGGAATAACTGTTCAGAAAAGAATCACAACTACATGATTTTTTAGGTTTTTGGTACGTATGTTGAGAATTGTGTACAAAGTGAAATGTCTGTGTACAGATCCTCAAAACAACCAATAAAATCTCAATTATGAAAGAAAAAAAAAAGAGGTGCTTTGGCCAAACAGTTCCTCCTCAAGTCCAGGCTAACTCCTCTTTCCTGAGAACGCACCGATCACAACTTTCCTGAAAACTGAAACAACACATGATATAAACCAAACATATCAATGTGTATGTACTATCACTTTGATCACTGAGAAGCAAAGTCTAGAATTACGTTATTCACATCTTGCCCCCAGATATGAAAAAGACTCCAAGCCCTCTTGGAAGCCCTTTGCTCTGTTTTCTCTTAGACAGTCAAAATATACAACACAAAAACAAATGGCAATAGCTTCTAAAATAAAGAAGACCTTTGCTGAAGCCTCAGGCCATGTGATGATTTATGCTCTTGAAAAGGAGAAAAAAAACATCAAGCTTTCATGAGTTGCCATAGAAACCTTTCTCCAGATGCGGCTGCTTCTGAGATACTACAATGAGACTGCCTTCCAAGGCCTTTCAAAATACATTTAAAACCATAAAAACTGTTTCATCACGCTTTACATGTAAATTATTGCATTTCCCTAAAATGTCAGCAATCATAATGAGCCTCGTTTCATAGCCAAGCTCTTGTCTTTTTTTTTGTCGTGTGAAAGGAATGGGTTCTCTTTCGTGTATTATAATCATGGTAGACAAAATTTGTTTCTGCTTGACCTCAGTATGGTCTCCCATGAAAAAAGGAGACAAACCCAGGGCTTCCCTGGTGGCGCAGTGGTTGAGACTCCGCCTGCCGATGCAGGGGACACGGGTTCATGCCCTGGTCCGAGAAGATCCCACGTGCCGCGGAGCGGCTGGGCCCGTGAGCCATGGCCGCTGAGCCTACGCGTCCGGCACAACAGTGAGAGGCCCGCGTACCGCAAAAAAAAAAAAGGAGGCAAACCCAGAAATTACAGCCTTGTCTTTCCCAAATTTGTGTGTTATAGTCTTCATTTTAAAAATTGTTATATAAAACTAATCGTTTAATTCACCTTTTGGAAATTCAATGGAATATATATAAATAAACACACACTCCTTTAAGAATACTGTTTTTTAAGTATCGAAAATAATCATATGATGCCACGATAGTTTCCTTGACTGTGATTTAAGGGTGAAATATCTCTGCCCTCCTATGAATCACCAACATGATTTTTATTTTTTTTTTATTTATTTATTTTACCAACATGATTTTTAGAATCACAAACATCTTTAAGGTAGAATATAAAATAGGAGAGATCCATTCCCCCTTTGGCTCACCCACTCCCTAGATCTTAGTCTCTGAAAGAGCTGGGTGTTACAAATGCCCAGAAGAGGGTCACAGGCCTGCTGTAGAATACTTTGAACACTTCTTCATTTCAACATCTCCTTTCACCAAAAATGAGATGATTAATTTGGAATTCTAGAAGAACAGAATAAAATGTGGACATTGCCAAGGAAAAGAAATCTGGATGAGATGTGACAAGTAACTGGAAGAAATGAAGTTACAAAGCAGTCATTTGGGAGCCTAGTTTGGAGCCTGGCCCAGGAGTTTTACTTTGCTGCTGAAACACCCTTGTGAGCCAAAGACCAAGGCAGTCAGCGGTGTGCAAGGACCAGAGTAAAAGGAAAACATAGCCTCATTCAAGGACAAGGCAGAACATTGTCATTCTGTAGAAAAGCTCTATGCCAAATAGGTCTAATGGGCTTTATGACCTTGAACGAGTCCCCACCTTTCTGGGCCTCACTTTCCCCATCTGTAAAGTGAATGATTAACCCCCTTTCCATTCTGTGATTAATCTACATGAGACAGGACAACAATTTTAATTAACCTGGAATTTCATTACATAGGTGGTGTCTTCATAACTCCAAAGCATTAGCCCAAAGTCTGCCCCGCGGAGCATGAAATTTGAGTGACATCAATAGGTATTAATAAAAAACATGTGAATTTTGTTATAATAAAGGTATTGTGATAAAAACAAAACAAAAAACCAAAAAAAACACGTGATTTTTGTGCTTGTTGTACGACAAGAAAATAGAGATGCAAACAAAGCTGGTTAAGGATAGGCATGCTAAGGTAATTAAGAGGCAGGAGGTCCCAATGTCTGTGGCTTCCTTTGAAATGCATCAAAAAAAGAGGTATTGACAGATAAAGAGAGGGATGGATAGATGGATAATACGGAACAAAGCAAATATAGCAAAAATGTTAACTGTACAATCTAGTTGGTAGGTATATGAGTGTATAATTCCTTGAAAATTCTCACAATAAAAAATTCTGGAAAAAAAAAGTTAAATCGGGTGGTCAAAAGGTACAAACTTCCAGTTATAAAATAAATAAGTCATGGGGATGTAATGTACAACATGGTGACCATAGTTAATCAGACTGTATTGTATATCTGAAAGTTGCTAAGAGAGTAGACCTTAAAAATTCTCATCCAAAGAAAAAAAATTTTTGTAACTATGTGTGGTGATGTATGTTAACTAGACATATTGTGGTGATCATTTCACAGTATATACAAATATTGAATCTTTATGTTGTACACCTAAAGCTAATATGTCAATTATATATCAATTTTTTTAAATGGCTATAAAATCAAAATTATGAAGATGATTATTTGAAATAATAGGTGGGTTTTCTTAGATTATACATATTTTTAATGGCAAAATACTTAAGGTTTGCCCAACTTAAAGATGAATGGGGCCTCCCTGGTGGCACAGTGGTTAAGAATCTGCCTGCCAATGCAGGGGACACAGGTTCGAGCCCTGGTCCGGGAAGATCCCACATGCCG
This sequence comes from Aethalodelphis obliquidens, assembly GCF_003676395.1. Classification (NCBI taxonomy): domain Eukaryota; kingdom Metazoa; phylum Chordata; class Mammalia; order Artiodactyla; family Delphinidae; genus Aethalodelphis; species Aethalodelphis obliquidens. The sequence continues at coordinate 5,634,170 of NW_020838015.1, forward strand.
TGGAGCAACTAAGTCTGTGCACCACTACTACTGAAGCCCACGCGCCACAACTACTGAAGCCCGTGCACCACAACTACTGAAGCTCACGCACCTAGAGCCTGTGCTCCACAACAAGAGAAGCCACTGCAATGAGAAGCCCGTGCACTGCAACGAAGAGGAGCCCCCGCTCGCCGCAACTAGAAAAAGCCCATGCAGCAACAAAGACCCAACACAGCCAAAAAAAAAAAAAAAAAGATGAATGAAGCATTGTTTAAGTACAAATGTTTGCTGACATTTTCTGTATCAACAATGGTTGTTAGTAATATGTTACCAAGCTGCCGTAAAATAAAATAAAAATAAACACACACACAAAAAGTTAAACTGGTTTCTATCCAGCTGGACGTATTGCATACCTCCATCAGGAGTTACTATATACTATTTACATCATTTCTTAGTCTCTATAACTTATTGGGGGACAGGAGATGGAAGTGATTTTCTCAAGGGCAGAAATGTCTCCTTACATATTTTGGGGAATACTACCTAAAGCAACTGGTCCATTTGGTCAATTTGTAGCCATTGTGGCTACAACTGGTGGTGGGTTGGTCACAGAATCCCCTCTCAAAAAAAAACCCTCCTCTCTTCCTCCCTACAAATCAAACATTCTCAACCACACTACTGTCCTTAAGCTGCACGTTATCAAGGAGTTGATATTCAAGCCTAACGTGCTTCTAGAAAAGAATGAAGCCTAACAGGCAAGGCACCACAGGGGTGGGAAGAGGGTGACTGTAATATACATATTTGGAAAGGGAGCTTCCTGGGAAGGCTGGAAGTGTACTTAGTTCCACCAAGTGAAAAATGGTGAAACAACAGTGTAAGAAACTAGAAGTTTCCCTCTTTCTTCTTCTTTCAAGATATGCAGTGCTGCAGGAAGGCCCATGGGCTACCAGTTTAGAACCTCTGCTCTAAGCTATCTGGACCTCATCTCATTAACAGGGATACGGCTTCAGCAGAGGTCACCATTTTCTTGGGTTCTTACTGATTCGTCAGCTCCTTGCATGGCTTCAAAGATGGCAGCTCTTCCTGTTCCAAAGCAGGGCTCTTCATCAAACCAGTAAGGAAATTCCTAGTTTTCATTATATTTACAATGTAGGGATAACTGACAAACCTGAAACTAATGAATGATCATATCCTATCCATTTTCCCAGGTTTTTTTCTGACTCGTAACTTGGGCCCAGTCATTTGCCCGGGAGTCTGTGTCTGAAACCTGGAATTTATCCTTGAGTTTTCCTGATCCCTTGTCCCATCTTACCCTTAATGCCCTAAAGATCCAGCGTGACTTCACCTCTGCCAACTTTTCTAGCTTTATCCTTCTGCTCCCCACTCTGTACCTTATACTCTAGCAATATTGAATCCCCTCCCCCTGTGGTTCTTTCCATATCCCACACTGTTTAGTGTTTCCAGGCCTTTGTTCTCCTGGGAAAATTTCACTTCATACCATCTCATCCCCCCAAATATAGCTCAGGCTCTAGACAATTTGCCCTACCCAACTGTCTCCCCCAAGGTGTGTTATGAGCCCTGAGTCACAGTTACCATAGCAATGAATAATTTACCCCTTATTAGAGCACCTACAGTAAGAATGAGGAGACCAGGGCTTCCCTGGTGGCGCAGTGGTTGAGAGTCCGCCTGCCAATGCAGGGGACACGGGTTCGTGCCCCGGTCTGGGAAGATCCCACATGCCGCAGAGCGGCTGGGCCCGTGAGCCATGGCCACTGAGCCTGCGCGTCCGGAGCCTGTGCTTCGCAACGGGAGAGGCCACAGCAGTGAGAGGCCCGCGTACCGCAAAAAAAAAAAAAAAAAAGAAATGAGGAGAATGTGGTGGGCCTGGAGAAGGTAGGCTGAGGCAGAATTTGCATCTAAATCCCCAAGAATATTTTGGGAGCTCTATAATTTTAAACTTTTCACTCAAATTATTTTTGGAAAGAGGCTTTTCCTGTTATTTCATACCAACTGTTTGGAGATAGGGTGAAAGCTCTCCATGTCTGGCCAAAAGCCACCTTGTGGTTTGATAAAAGGCTTCCGGAAAGCCAAAACAAGCTGTCAATGTTTGTGCAGACAGGGCCTCAAATGGAACTCAGATGAAGTTACTTGTATGTTCATTAGGTTCAATTCTTTTTAGGGAAAATTATACTCTCAGAAAGAGTAAAAAAGGATCACTCTAAATCTCAGTGAGAGGTCCTGGACTCAGTTGTTAGGTTAATATCAGAAGAGGACCTGCCACACAAAAATGAACGCTAGTGCCAAAATGTATAGAAAAACAGAATATCTGTTGCTGTCTGGGCAAATTATCTCAGGGGTATCTGTAGCTGGGATCCAGTTTCCTCATTCACTTTAGGACATCTACTCAGTTACCCCAAATCAAAAACAAATTGAGATGCTTTTAGTCAGAATATCTAGATTTCATTCTGAGCAGTGGGCCCCAACCCTTACCAATCCAATTGTCTTAATTAATTCCTTGTGTGAAATTGGCTTTGTATCACTTCAAAAAGGAAACATTCATCTTTCTGAAAAATTAGACATCTCTCATATTCAGGGTCTACCATTGGTTAGGTGATGAAATTTATCCCCTCCTTTAAACCTCAAGTTCCTGACCTGTAAAAGAGTGGAAGTATTTACTCCCTACCTTACCAAGTAGTTGTGAAAAGAAATTGAGGCAAAATATATAAGGCTCTTAGAACATTGCCTGTTGCATGGTATATACTCAACAAATATCTGTTCAATGAACAGATCCAACATCTTAGGAAGTATTTGGCTTTGAAATTGGAAGAATGGGGTTCTGACCCCACTTTGCCTCTTAGGCACTGTGGAATCTTGGGCAAATAACTTCTGAACTCCTCCTAATTCCAATCTGTAAAACAGGGATGTACCTTGCAGGCAGAGTTGAAACAAAGATTATGTGTGCAAAATTACTTGCATATATTGGGCCTGCTGTTGTCATATAGTGATAGGCAGGCTGGGCCTGCCAGGGAATTAATCATGCCTCTGCTTCCTTAAGTTCCACCTCCCCACAAATACTTATTGGCAACTCAAGCCTTTTTATAGCATGTCTCATCAACCTTTGATTCAGTATAGATGATTTATCTATAGACCCATGTCTTACAATATTGGCATAACATCCCAGGTTTTATTATTTCTTCAAACTGTGCATCACACAAAAAATGACTGGGTCTTAAACCACCTTCTTTTTAACCTATAACAAAACAAATGGATAAATTGTATCATAGATTGGACAAATGCCCACTGACCATAGCAGAAGAGGTAAAGCAATTTTTTCTCTGTTGATAACATTTTTATCATGGACTTGGAGCAATCTAAGCAGTTATCTTTTTTTTTTTTTTTGCGGTACGCGGGCCTCTCACTGTTGTGGTCTCTCCCGTTGCGGAGCACAGGCTCCGGACGCGCAGGCTCAGCGGCCATGGCTCACAGGCCCAGCCGCTCCGCGGCATGTGGGATCTTCCCAGACCGGGGCACGAACCCGTGTCCCCTGCATCGGCAGGCGGACTCTCAACCACTGCGCCACCAGGGAAGCCCAGCAGTTAGCTTTTGATTAATCATCCTCGGGGAGAATATTTTAATATCTCTTTTCTAAAATTAAGACTATTATATTTGACAGATACCTTCACGCAATTAAATGAATAATGTTTTTGAACCGTAGTATGTAATTTCCCACTGCCCAAAATGGCTATTTCATGCCTTTTCTTCTTCAACTTCCATGACACCACCTCCCCTGCCCCCAGCCCTCTTCGACTGATGACTCTGCTTCATTTTTTATTGAGAAAATAAAAATATCATCTTTCCATAATAAATCCAGCTATATACCTTCACCTGTGCCTGCATGTGCTGCTTTCTCTACGTCTTATGACTTAAGTGAAGTGGCTTCTTTAAGGAAGTCAACCCTCGCCACTCTCTTGGGATCCTATTCCCCCCCAGGGCTTTGATCCTCTAATCATATACCTTCTTTCCTGCATCATCAATTTCTCCCTCTCTCCTGGATCACTGTCATCGACACACAAACCTGCTCTGCTATCTCTCATCTTCAAAAAACCTAACTGCCCCAATATCTCCTTTTAGCTGCAACCCCTTCCCTCTGCATCTCTTCATAATACTTCTTCAAAGAGTTATCTTCTACCCATTGCCTCTATTTCTCCACTTCACTTCAGTCAGGCTTTCATCCCTACCATTCCACCTAGACTACTCTTGTCAAGGATGTCAGTGATTTTCATATTGCAAACCCAGTGGTCCAGTCTGGGTCCTTAGATTAATTGTTCTCTTAGCAGCTTCTCCTCTTGTCCTCCTTCTTATTCTCTCTCTCTCTCTTTACAATGTCTGTAGGATCTGCCTTAATGTCTCTTTTCTTGGCCGCGCCGTGCAGCTTGTGGGATCTCAGTTCCCCAACCAGGGATCGAACCTGGGCCAAGGCAGTGAAAGCCGAGAATCCTAACCATTAGGCCACCGGGGAACTCCCTTGTCCTCCTTCTTGACCCACTGTCTTCACTTGTTTCTGGGCCACACACTTCCTTGGGTTTCTTCCTCTCTAACTCTGCTTCTTCTCAGACTCCTTTGCTGGATTTTCTCCTCTTCCCAGCTTTTAAATGTTGGAGAGCCCCAAGACTCAGTTCTTGGATCTCTCTCTTTTTTTTTTAATCATTCTTGGGTGATCTCACTCAATCTTATAGACTTGAAGCTTCAATCTTGATATAGAAATTGCCTACTTAATTGTGCCTTCAGCTATTTAATAATCATCTCAAACTTAACATATCTCAAACAGAGGTCTTGAGTCCCCTCCACCAAACCAGTTCTTCTGCAGTCTTTTCCACCTCAGTAATGGTACCACACTTCACCCAGTTGTTCAGGCCCAAATCCAGGAATTATCCTTGTTCTTTTTTCCCCCTGGCCACTCCACCCTCCAATCAATACATCAGTAAGTCAACTCTACCTGAATACAACCATTTCTTAGAACCCATACTGCTACTACCTTGGTCTAAGATGAAAGCATCTCTCCTTTGGACTATTGCAATAGCCTTGCAACTGCAACTGCTTCCACTCTTACTTCTCTGTTTTCAATTTACATAGGGTAGAATATCCTTTAAAGCAAAATCAAATTCAAGACATTTCCCTGTTTCAAATCTTCCAACGACTTACATTGCAAAGAGGTAATCCCACCTCATTACTTAACTTACAGGGCCACATATGAATTCACTCTTGCCTACGTATCTTGCCTTAGTACCCATTTCATCCCACTCCAGCCATGCTGATTTTCCTTCTCTTCCTTGAACACTTCAAAGTTGTTCCCACCATAGGGGCTTTGCATCAATTGTTCCCATCTCCCGTAATACCCTTTTTCCCTGATATTTACATGTTCAACATCTCTGATCTCAGCTTATACCTCACCTCTAAGGAAGAGGTATTCCCTGACTCTGCTCCATCACACCATCTATTTTATTTTTCATGGATTACTTGCCACTGGTAGTACTTTGTATGTATGTATGTAGGTAGGTATTTATTTGGTTGATTTATTGGTTATTTACTGTGTGATCCTCCTCACTAGATTATAAGCTCTGTGAGGGCAGGGTCTTAGTTGTTTTGTTTCCTACTTTATTCCCAGAACCTGGGAGAATATCTGACATGTAGACAGCCTCAATAAATATTTGTTGCTGGCATGAAACAACTCAGACAAGTCAACTAGTTCAGCTGCAAAGAATGAACAGGGGCTCATTTTGCAAAGAACTTACTCTAGTGGGTTCATCAGAATGCATATCTACTCAAAATCTGATGTATCACAAAACTTATTTTAATGTCAGTGTGACCATTTGATCACAAGTGCCCTTTAAAATTTTCAACCCCAACTTTTCTGTTCCAAATATCTTTTTAATTACAAACTTATTCCAAAAAATTTGCAAGGAAAAAAGTGTCAACATAGAAATGGAGTCTTCCACCTGGAGAAGGATTCATACAGGTCTCCAAATATCAACAGTACAATGTCAGCTCCACAACCTGCCTGCCTCACATCTAAAGGCTACAGAGTTTCCTTTAATCAATAACATAGTCTGGGCACCCATCAGAAAACTAAACTATTTCCTCAGCCGAAGATCACTTGAGCATCTGATATTTTAAAAAGGTATTTTAAAGGCTTTGTTAATTATGAATTCCTCTGGGGCATTTAAATCTTAAGCCTGCACCATTAGGTTGTGGAACAGAAAGGTACCTGGTCTATGTTGTACCAGCTACTTACAGAAGTTTCTTATACATTAAATGTGTTTTAATATTATGCTCTAGCTGAAATTGTGTGTGTGTGTGTGTGTGTGTGTGTGTGTGTTTAACTACCTTAAACAAACTCTGTACTCGCAAGCTTTGGGCATAGCACCAAGTTGTAATACCAATCTGCATTCCAAGTTGAAAGGTGAAACCACCTCTCATTAGAGGTGGCTTCCATCTTGTTAAAAGGAGGTGTAATCCAGACCTAGGGGTCCTCTGATCCTTGACAAATTCCTCCTAGACAACGGAGCAAATGGAACTGAAAATGCCAATGTCAACACTTACACCCACAATTGCAAATATACATTTAACAGCCTTTAGTAACAAAATTCTCAATCTAGAAAGTTATGCTGTGATGTTCTGTTCTTCTGTGCCCCCTTGTCCAGCTGAATTTCTGTTTGATTCAATGAGTCTATTTCTGGGGCTCCTCTACTCTGTGTATATCCTTGTGTGGGTCTCCATGTACGTTCTTAGCTTAGTCTTACTATGTCCATCTGTATCTCACACTTCCCCAGTTCCTTCTGTCTCTCATGACTGACCCAACTACAAAGCCAATAGTTATCTATTCTCCCATCTGTTGACCTTGGCTGGAAATACATAAGTGATTTGGGAGTCATCTTAGCACAGGTGAAGTTTGAAACTGCTACGTTCCCCTGGGGGTTTGTAAAAGTGGCAGAATCACAATACAAGTTTTGCATAGAATAATACCACAAGGAAAACATGTTCAAGGAAGTCTACTTATTGGACTAAACCATTTTAATTGCAGTATCAGAATCATCCCATGGCTTTTGGCCAGACACCTGGGTGTGAAATCTGTACATTGGAAGGGGTCGAGAAGCTCACAGAAGACTACCTGCATTAGAAGGGCATAATCGTTCTCAAAGAGCATTTAAACATCTTGGTTAAAGTTTTTAACTGTAACCAAGAAACATATATGTAAATACTGGTTTATTCAAAAAGAAGAATAGATTCCACCCCAGATTCTAACCACAAATGAAGAAAAAAAAGAAATAAAAATAGCCCTCCCAGAAAATGTAATTGACTAATACACACAAGAAAAATGTTCAACTTTCTAGTAATTAAAAACAACCATTTTCACCTCTCAATTTGAGAAACTGAGAAATACCATTTTCACTTGCAATCTGAGAAAGATTGTAAAAAAAGGATGATATTAAAGGCTGTCAACAATGTGATGAAACAAAGCTGGCTAGAATAGTAATTGGTAAAACATTTGAGAGAAGCAATTTGGCAGTATCTGTCAAAAACTTTAAAGTATCCATATCTTTAAATCGGAAATTATTACTTTATGATTCAATTCCAAGAAATAATATCAAATGTGGAAAAAATATCATTCCTAAAGATCTTTAGTGCAGTGTCGTTTATAATAACAGTGCACACACATAATACATAATGTCCAATAATCTGGTATCAGTTAAGTAAGCTATGGTAAGCTTATTTGATATTAAATTGTGTTCATAAAGACTGTAATAATGTGGAAAATGCTTATGTTTTAATATCAGGTGAAAAGATATAAAATTGTGTTTGTTCTATGACTATAAATATAAATGTGTGACACACACACACAGAGAAAACAAACAAATGCATGAAAAAAGGTTGAAATAAAATATACCCAAATGTCAAGAGTGGTTGTCTTTGGATGATAAGACTTGAAAATAAACTTATGAAAATAATTCATCCAGAATTAGTAAAAAAAAATTATTAGTTGTGATGAGTAGTTTCATTTACTGGGCTATTTCCAGGATTCATTGTATAAATGATTGACTTTTTGTTATAAATTTATACTTTTTAGAGACCTAAAATTAAGCACTTAGAGTTACATAATTGCAAAACTTCTCTGTAAATCAGTCTATCTGCCTTTATATTGTCACTAACCTTCCCTATTTCAGAAAAAAATTGTATGCAAGTAAATTGACAAAAGTGCTTTCCCAAAGCTGTATATCAAATCTAATAAAAATAAACTCAACTACTTGAAATTTTATGAAATTTACTTCAATTACAACCTAATGATGACAGTGGGGAAAAGAGCGAAGGATGTACATTATTTTTTCAAGGCTCAGGAGCTGTTTCCCTTAATTGCTTTTTCTTTGAACACCACCAATACATCTTTATTAGATTACCCTGTAAATTTTGGAACTTAATGACATTGTTTATATTGTGCTTTCTAAACTGACGAATACAATGCAATTATCGCTCACCCATTAAGGGATTGAATTTGGCATCAAGATCTGTATTCCAGGCTCACAGGCCAACTAAAATGCCCCAACGTTCATAGGAAAATTGCTACTAAGGAAAATACTTATTATATGTTAAATATAATACTTAAATATACACATAAATATATTCATGTAAATATACACATTTTATATATAAGCATATACTTAAATACACCAGTAAGTATTTTCTTTGGTCAGGGTTTTTCTGTGAATGTTGGGGCATTTTGCCCCAAGGATCTATCTCTTCCAGTCCCAACCATCTGGGAAAAGCATACGGGAGAAGCAGGCAGCTTAGCTGGTCAAGCCCCTCCTGTCTCCTTCCAGTTTCCTGGACTAATACAGTCAACTTCTCTTCCCAGAAGGCAACACAAAATACCATCTTTCTAGGTGCATCCACTACGTGGTACCCAGAAAATCACTGGAGATGACATTTTAAAATCTTAGGTATAGAGAACAGACCTGTGGTTGCCAAGGGGGGTAGGGGAGGGATGGATTGGGAGTTTGGGATTAGCAGAGGCAAACTATTATACATAGAATGGATAAACAACAAGGTCCTACCGTATATACAGCACAGAGAAATATATTCAATATCCTGTGATAAACCATAATGGAAAAGAATATGAAAAAGAATATATAACTGAATCACTTTGCTGTACAGCAGAAGTTAACACGTTATATATATAATATATATATGTTATATATATTATATATATGTTAAATTATATACATTATAAATTATATATATTATATAAATTTTAAAAAATCTTAGGAAGATGATTCTCAAAAGGTTAAGCATAGAGTTACCATATGACCCAGCGATTCCACTCCTAGGTATCTAACCAAGAGAAATGAAAACATATGTCCACACAGAAATTTGTACATGAATGTTCATAGCAGCACTATCACTATCCACGATAGCCCCAAAGTGGAAACAACCCAAATGTCCATCAACTAATGAAGAGATAAACAAAATGTGGTCTATCCATACAATGAAATATTATTCAGCCATAAAAAGGAATGAAGTATTCATACATGCTACAATGTGGATAAGCCTTGAAAACATTATGCCGAGTGAAAGAAGCCAGACATAAAAGTCATTTATGGTATGATTCCATCTATATGAAATGTTCAGAACAAGCAAATATCTAGAGATAGAAAGTAGATTAGTGGTTGCCAGGGGCTGAGGGTAGGCGGGTAGTGATGGTGGTGGTGGTGATGGGGAATGGAGAATGACTGCAAATGGGTGCAGGGTTTCCTTTTGTGGGGCCAAAAAAACTCAAAAGTTACATTGGGGTCATGATTACACAACCCTGTGAATATATTAAAAACCATTACACTGTACACTGGAAGTGAGTGAATTGTATGGTATGTGAATTGTACATATCAACGAAGCTGTCATTTAAAAACTTTAAGAAGATGAAATTTTAGAACTCGATAAGGTTTACAATTATTATCATTCCTTTTTAAAGTTATGTTGAGGTTTTAATGAAAGATGTTGTAACAGGTGTTGTCCATGCCCCACCCCCCTACGTCCCCTCCTCATTCGTTCCTACTTAAGCCCCTGACTGACTCTGCCTCACAACTCAGTGGGGATAAATGAGGAGTATCCTCCACTGTCTCCCCCGGGGTCCCCAGCAGGATTGAGCTCCAGTCACTCACAGTGGAAACAGGCTTGAAAATTCATCCTTTTTGACTTCCTTACCTCCTCTAGGCTTCCAAACCCCTCTGGGGTTTGCTGGGATCACTTCCCAAATAAATGACTTGCACTCACATTCTGTCTTAGGGTCAGCTTCTAGGGGAACCCAAGCCAAGATACATGCTACCCTTTCTTCCCTTCTCAAACAATAGCCATATCTTGCCCCACTAGAAAGATCTAGAATGATGATAATTGGTCAAGTTATTAAAAGAAAAAACAGAAATAGATTTAGAATTAGATCTTGTTGACTCGGTTTTACAAATAATGCCGAGTTTCCTTCAACTGCCATAATAACTACAGCCCATCTTTACATACCAGGCTGCATGGGAAATGTGGTGGCCTTTGGAGCAGGGGTCTCTGGAGCCACTGTCTTCCCTGGGGTTCCAACCAGAGGATTCTGAGACCTCAGCCTACAGGTGTAGAAGGAGCACCTCCCAGTGCAGTGCTGTGGATGGGGCGACTGCAGCGTGTCCAGTCCATGGAAACAGCAGCAAGGGCTTCAGGGGATCAGAGCAGGGACACTAGAGCTGGCAGAGACTAGCAGATGGAAGGTTCCAGAGTCAGCCAAGTTTTGGTGAGTAGGGAACCCTACTGTCCTCTGGGGTTCAGTTAGCATGATGGCCCTACTCAGAGGGACAGAACAGCAGACGCCATGGAAGCACTGCCACCAAAGTACTGAAAGCTTAAAATTGGAAACTTTCTTGGTACTCCTACATGTTGAATTCTTGCTGAAAAGTTTGGTGGGAATACTCAGGTCGTTTCTGAGAACGATGAACTAATTGTGTTCCTTAGCAAAAACCCACCAACTAACAAACTAAAACCTCATGATGAACAGAATAAATGTATGACTGTTTCATTTTTGGTATTATATTTTCCAAAGTATACCATCCTCCTAGTTTATATATATATTTTTAAATTAATTAATTTATTATTTATTTTTGGCTGCATTGGGTCTTCGTTCCTGCATGAGAGCTTTCTCTAGTTGCGGCGAGTGGGGGCTACTCTTCGTTACTATGCACAGGCTTTTCATTGCGGTGGCTTCTCTTGTTGCGGAGCACGGGCTCTAGGCCCGTGGGAGGGCTTCAGTAGTTGTGGCACACGGGCTTAGCAGTTGTGGAATGAGGGCTCTAGAGCCCAGGCTCAGTAGTTGTGGCGCACGGGCTTAGCTGCTCTGCAGCATGCGAGATCTTCCCAGACCAGGGCTCGAACCCGTGTCCCCTGCATTGGCAGGCGGATTCTTAACCACTGCACCACCAGGGAAGCCCCCTAGTTTATATTTTTAAAGATGGGCCTGTTCTGAAACTCTGGGAACCAAATGCATTTCAGAACTTCGAATTTTTCAGATTTTAGAGTGACAAAACAGTACGTAGGTGTATATTATGTAATAGTCCTAATGACAACTGGGACAACCACTCTGAGATCACCTGCATTATTATGTCTGCAGTAAAACATATGACTAATAGCAAACCAGACACATCAGTTCTGGTCAGCTCTTACTGAAAGCTCCTGAAAATACTTTCAATTTTCAGAGCTCTGGGTGTTTGGGAATTGCAGATAAGGGACTGTGGCCTATATTATGGTAGATTAGAGTCATAGCTGTCATCAAATAAGTGCTGAGCACATGGATGTTGAAAATGGGACAAGAAGACTCAGGGAAAACGAGGACATTCCCTTCATTAAAAATATAATTTTGCCAGCCAACTAGGTGGTTTAATAGTTACTAACCAATCATCAGAAGAGCTAAACAGACATTTCTCCCCAAAAGATATACAGGTGACCAAGAGGCACATGAAAAGATGCTCAACATCGCTAATTATTAGAGAAATGCAAATCAGAACTACAATGAGGTATCACCTCACACCAGTCAGAATGGCCATCATCAAAAAATCTACGAACAATAAATGCTGGAGAGGGTGTGAGTAAAGGGAACCCTCCTACACCGCTGGTGGGAAGGTAAATTGGTATAGCCACTATGGAGAACAGTATGGAGGGTCCTTAAGAAACTAAAAATAGAACTACCGTATGTTCCAGCAATCCCACTCCTGGACACATAAACAGAGAAAACCATGGTTCGAAAGGATACATGCACCCCAATGTTCATTGCAGCACTGTTTACAATAGCCAAGACATGGAAGCAACTTAAATGTCCATCGACAGATGAATTGATAAAGAAGATGTGGTACATGTATAGAATGGAATATTATTTACCCACTAAAAAGAATGAAGTAATGCCATTTGCAGCAACATGGATGGACCTGGAGATTATCATACTAAGTGAAGTCAGACAGAGAAAGACAAACATCATATGATAGCGTTTATGTGAGGAATCTAAAAAAAATGATACAAATGAATTTGTCTATAAAACAGAAACAGACTCACAGACTTAGAGAACGAACTTATAGTTACAGGGGGAAGGATGGGGTGAGGGATAGATTGGGAGTTTGGGACTGACACGTACAGACTGCTATATTTCAAATAGAGAACCAACAAGGACCTACTATCTAGCACAGGGAACTCTGCTCAATATTCTGTAATAACCTAAATGGGAAAAGAACTTGAAAAAGAATAGATACACATATATGTATAACTGGAAAAAAAATGAACCCTGTTACTTGGGGAAAAAATAGTTACTAACCCATCATAATAACTACATTAAAGTAACTCAGAAAAGAGGGATAACACAGAGGGGTCCAAATGAAATTTAAAACCCAAAGTTCTAAATTTGGTTCTCAAAGAAAGGCTTAATTAGCCAATCAATATTTACTGTGAACTTATTAGGTGCAAGCACTGTGCTAGGTGGTGAAAAAGACAGAGTGTCTGCACTCCTGGAGTTTATCCCAGGGAGGGCAGGAAAGGTATAAGACAAGGTGCCACAGGAAGGAAGAACTGGGGGTGCAGTGTAGTTTGTGGGAAAAGCTATCAGATAAGGAGACCCTCCCCCTAAAAAGTAAGTTATAAAATAAACTCTGAAAGATGATCAAGAGTCACCAAAGTCGTAGGTAGGAAGGAGGAAAACGGAGCAGGACCCCATGGTCCATGACCCCCATGTCCTCGACCTGCCTTTTGTCTGTGGAAAAACTTTAGCCAAAGAATAAGTTTAGTCAGAGAAGTGAGAAAATGCAGAAACAAAGGAAAACAGTCCAACAAGACTAACTAATAATAGTTTAGTCATTAAAAATAGTCAAGGACCTTTAAAGTTCCTCCTCAAGGGCTATAGATAATATTCAGAGCCATATTTTTTGAGCTGTCTTATAGATACCAAACCCCCAACAGGTGGAAGAAGTTAACCACATGATGACCAGACTGGAGCCATGACATAAGCAGCCACAATTCTGAGAGCTGGCCTCAAAGATATATGAACGAACCGACCTTGGAACTAAAGACTAACTGTACTTAAAACAATCAAGACCACACTGGTCAGACCACCGCATGACCAATTTCAAGATGACTGTCAGAGCTGACTGTGCTGTTTCTGCATGTGGCCCCCTCCCTCGGCTTATAAAAGTTCTTGCCCCCTGATTGTCAGTGGTGGGGGAGTCGGCCTTTGGACAGGACTCTGCCCTTCCCTCCCACCCCTGCTTGCCGGCCTCCGACATAAAGCAAACTTTCCTTTCCACCAACCTTACCTCTTTATTGGCTTTCGAGAGGTGAGCAGCCAGACCCCACTTTCAGTAACAGTAGGAGAGCTAGGAAGAGATCCACATGAAGAGCAAGTGCAAAGGCCAGAGACCATAGAGAACATGGTAGATTATTTGAGAAGTTGAAGGTGGGCCAGTGTGGTTACACAGTGAACAGAAGAAGTCATGGGAGATTGGGCTTCCACTGTAGGGAGGGCTCAGGTCTGCAGTGTGTCTGGGCCACAGTCATCATTTCGGACTTGATCTTGGGTTTAATGGAAGGTTGCTAAAGGGTCTGAAACACACGAGTAACCTCATGAGATTTATATTTTAGAAAGATGATCCTTTCAGGAGAAAAGTCTGGAAGGATACGTGCCAGGCTGTCAACACAAGTCACCTCAGAAGGGTTGGGATGGGATAAAGGCCGATGGGTAGTTAGCTTTTGTCTTTGAACAACTTTGTTTACATCACTTCTGACAATACATTTTTGTAACTTAGAAACATCAAATTTGTGCTTTCCCCACTAAAAACAAATTATTCTTCCTTTAGTGTAAGAAAGGACTGGATGGATGAACCTTGAGGACATTATGCCAAGTGAAAGAAGACAGACACAAAAGGACAGATAGTGTATGATTCCACTTATATGAAGTTCCCGAGTAGTCAAATTCATAGAGGCAGGAAGTAGTATGGAGGTTACCAGGGGTTGAGCGGAGAGAGGAATGGGGACAGAGTTTCAATTTAGGTTGATGACAAAATTCTGGAGATGGATGGTGGTGACGGCTGCACAACAATATAGATGTACTTACTGCTACTGAATTGTACACTTAAAATGGTAAATTTTACGTTACATATATATTTTTTCACAGTAAAAAAAGGAAAAAGAAAAAGAGTGGACTGGAGAAGGGCTGGACCAAATGACGGGACTTAAACGAGCAGACTCAGAACTATAGCGGTCCCACGTGTGGAACCCCAGGTCTGGAGGGACACGGAGACGGTGAGGTGGACAGATCCAAGCTATATTTTGCAACTAGGACTTTAGGAATAAGAAAAGAAGAAAGTATCTAATATCCAAAAGCAGACCCTGAAACAAGGAGTTGGATGCCACTAGTTTATTTGGGAGGTGACCTAAAAGAAGCCCCGGTAGGACTCTGGGGAGATGAAACAAGGAAGGGAAGGTAGGCAGTAAAGACACAGCATCTAGCAGGCTGTTATTGTGGGCAACTGGGGCTTGATCCCACTCGAGACCTCTGGGAGACTGTGCAGAACATACCTTAGTGATTCCAACTAAGAGGGGATTGGTTGATCATGTCAGTCTTAGGAAGACGGCTGTTCCTGGGGGCATTAACCCGGCCCCACTGCTGTCCTGTCCTGAGTGGAAGCCCTTATGGGTTCCAGTGGCCAGAGAAAGCCCTCAGGCATAGACTTGCAGCACTCAGTAGCCGTAGGTCCCTGTATATGGGAATGGGTGCCGAGGGGAGATGGCGGGACCCCTCCAATGTCTGCTACCAGTGTCAAGGGTCTTGACTTGAAAACTGGTCTGAAGGTGATTCTGTTTCCCAAAACAGGGAACACTGGAGGTGAAGCGTGTAGGTGCTGGCACAGGAGGCTGAAGGAGCAGCTAGAGAAAGAGGAGGGAAGCATGAAACGGTGGGATCATGGGAGTGATGAGAAGTGATGGTTTAAAATGCCTGGTTAACACATAGCACGAGAAGCTGAAAAATCTTAGTGGGAATTCTTCTAGAAAACAGTATTAGTTAAATAACAGGTTATAGGACCCAAACACCCTTATACTGTGCTGTACCACAAGGCTCAGATGCCAGACAGAGGAAACAATACTCAACCAGACAAGTAACAGTGTGAGAGAAATAAAAGCTTTCAATGTGTTTCCACGCTCCATCTATTTCTGACTTTCCACTTCATGTAAAATTGTACAAATCAATACTGCACATACCACCTTATAGGAAGGATATATTTGTGGAGGGAAAAAACCCCTAATATTGCCTTTCTTATATTTACGGAATTATATGTAACCAAGGTCCTTTAGAAATACCAGGCAGATACTGTATTTTTGTTACTATATTTTGCACGTGTTCTTCACACAGATGCAAAGGTTTTAGTGGCAAGATTGAATAAGCTCTCACTTTACAAATTATTTGTAACTTGAAAAATGCAGGCATCACTTTTCATTGTCATTGAGGTCTTCATCCATTGTATTTAAAAAATATTGAAAAATAATGCCAAGAATTTATATATAGAATGCATGATTTGAAGAGTGGTTTAAATTCTAATTGCTCATACTTTTAAAAACCCCTATTTTTCTATGAAAAAGTATTCAAATATCTTAACACACACATATTCATTGGAAATTTACAATTCACTAATGCTTTGAATTTTAGAGATTGGTTTTAAATTTGCTCTCATGCAATCTTTAAACCTATAAATTCCTGTCAAAGGAATTCATCTATGGGAAAGGAAGCCATATTTAAAAAATATCTGTTTACTGAAATACACCTTTTAAAAGAACACAGGAGAAAAAAAATGCTCTCTCATTTCCATCAGCTTCTCATAGTATTCTGTTCACAAATAAAGTCCAGAAATAAAGCAAGCATAAGCCCCAGATGATTTTTCTTTTGCACATAAAATGTTTTTGCCTCGCCTACCTTGCAGTCAGCTCAACCTCTTTGTACTTTTCCGCATTTCTCAGACCTGTCCACTGGAAGCGCAATATTGTGGACCAGCAGACTGATTTATCTACAGAAAACTCATTTCCCTCTGGACATATTCTTCACGAAATCAGAGAGAAAGGAACAAGGGGAGAAAAGCAGATCACAGGCAGTGTATTTTGGATGTTCTGCCTTTTATCGACTAGGGCGACCCATGTGATTTCCTTTCAGATTGTGGCCGTTCCCGCATGCAACCCGATTTCTGACGACAGAAAAGGCATTTGTGATGTTCTCCGTACCCCTCCTAAGCCCAGAAGTATCACACCATCTATGAGTAAGACTAAAAAAGGTAACAGAGGACACAACACCTGGAAACCCAAACCAAAGTTATCTTAGCATCTATTCTAACTTGGTCCAAGGGTGATCTCTTGAAAGGTACACGGAGGTTTCTTTCATTGAAAAGGGACATTTTTGTGCATGCATCAACAATAAACAGGCACAAGAAATGTAATTTAACGTGATTCCTTGTGTGTGCCCGCCTGTGTTAAACTGGAACTGTCTCCTGATTGTTCATTCCTAGCACCTGGCACGTAGAAGGCCCTCAATGTTTTCTCAATCAAAGGCTAGCAGCAGATGGACAGAAAGATTGGCATGCTGCCAGACAAGATTTTTCAGTAGATAGTAAACAGAAGAGGCTGAATCACAGGATTAAAAACTAGCCCACAATTTCCTTTTACAGACATTTCCATAAGTAATGTGCTTCATCTTTTTCCATCAGAGAACAGAATCCTCAAAGTGTCAATGTCATCATAATACTAACAGTCTAGCTCTATAATCTTTGGTTTGGCGGGGCATGGGAAGGACCGGCTCTCTCTCTCTCCTCTCTCTGTTTTGCCGTGGAATGTGACAATGTGTTGTTCCTATTGGACTTTATGTAATGCTGAATTATATATAGCCCTTGCCTTTTTCCATGCTTTTCCAATCATCTTCAAATAAGTAAGCTCGTAGGGAAAGTCTTTCTTTGTCTCCCTGTTGCTCTGCACTGCCAGTCCTTGGGCACCTTGCTTTGGGTCCCCTCCCTATCCTGTGTCCATCAGTCACACACAAGTCAGCATTTGAGGGGTTATCCTTTCAGTGATGTGCGTGCAGTTTGAACAAAGACCTCTGCTTAGAATCTTCAGAACCCAAAGCACAGGATTCCTGCCTTTCTCAATCCAGCAGATGGGCCTTCCCTAAATTTAGACTTAAGTCATCCCTAAACTTGGACTTAATGAATAGCTGTGTCCTCTGCCCAGTTGTAAAACCAAGAGCAGATTACTATTTTTTTAAAGGCATTCATTTTTCTGGCCTTTAAATTGTTTGGTGAATCACACAGAGAATACTATCTCTGGATATGGCGATTCAAAATGTTGCAACTCATTTAAATGCTATTAATGGTCATTTCCAAGAAATACAGTCAAAAGGTTACCTGTCCAAACTCTACAGCACCCTCCCTTGCAATCACGATCGTCTATCCTTCTAGTTCACTCGTTCAAATCCATCTCATATCAATGTCCTTTAACCCAAGACCCTCGATCTATGAACCTTTCCACTCAAATCCTACCAACAGCTCCCTCACAGCCTCACTTTCTCTCTTCTCCTTCTGGGATTCCATCATCCATTTCTAGAATCACTTTCAGTATCTACAATTCCCTATAAGAAATCCTACAGGAAGCTGCATGAAATGGTTGTAGTATTAGGGGAAGAACAGAGGTTGACACCAACAGCACCATTTTGCCAATAACCCAGAATCTGAGCTGGATCCAAAATGGTAGCCTGGGAGAGATGGATGGCTCCTGACCTGAATCGTCTCCACAGACTAGGGGTGTCTGCTTCATAATTTATGCCTTGGCTGCACTGCCACAAATTTCTCCAATAAAGAAAGACATCCACATTTGTAGCAAGTCCAGATCAGAGCCTATGAATCTCACCTCTAAATCAGCACACAGAGTGGTGAGAGAATTGAATTCCCCAGAGCTTGTATGGGCCAGTGTAGTGGTCAGCCTCCACCATCCACCCCGTTCCAAGGACTCTCAGGACACCTAAGAGAGGTTATCCAGAACTGATGAGGCTTACCACCCTCCCCGGCCCTGTTGGCATCTTGCATCCTGGAAAGGGCCAAATCCTTTAATGGCCTCCACCTCCAACTGACTGAAGCTTCGTGGTTAGAGCATCTTGTGATGTGCAGAACAAAAATGCTGTTCAATTATTGTCTGACTAAATTAGGGTCTGTGGCAAGAAGCTTCTGAACCTGATTTGCATATAGAAGCTTTATCAGGGTTCAACACGAGTAAAAATGTAAGTGAAGCAGGATTGGACAGAGGAAGAAGTTGAACTGAAATGCAGTCACAACATAGGCCTCAGTCAATCCTACAGGGGGCTCCACAGCTGAGATGGCCAGGGGCAAGGCAAGGGGGCCAGGCCTCTATATCCCCACATCTGTTGCAGGAAGTCAGCTCCCCCCAGTCAAGGGCAATTTCCAGAGAGGGACTCAGCTGTGAACAAAGCAGCAGCCAACACTCTCAGCAGATGGGGGAATAACTGTCCTAAAGGGGGCTTGGGCAGCCCACTACAGCATCCACTACACTGCCATTTCAAGGCCAACGGCAAGAAGAACAAACCTGAAATTTCAATGCCATGCGTATATTAGAATGTAGATTTAAATTTCAACCACTTAACGCTATATTTTATGGCAGAATATTTGAATTGGCTAATTATCTCTCTAATAAATCCTATCACCAAGTCTTCCTTTGGGTCCTCTGAGGCCCTGAGGTGAGATGCCATCCTCCTCTCCTCTGTGTCATCAGAACCAGATGAACTTATCTTTCTCAGCACACACCACCCCTCAGAGAATTCACCTGTATGTGGCTGCATGCACCTCCCTCTGCTTGGTGTACCCTTCAAAGATGGAAACATGGATTACCCATCTGCATATTCCCACGCCTAGCCCAATGCTTCGTAAATAAGGCACTTGATAAGGGTTTATTGAATGAATCAATCAATCAACGAATGGGCAAACCTGACTTCTTTTTCTCCCCTGCAGAAACAACAAAATAAGAAAACATGTTTGATGAAATGAGGATAACTCATTTGAGTGTATGCCTTTACGTGTGCTTATCATCAGTACTTAACAAGGGCTGTTTCTCTTTAACTGGCATAGCATAAAAGGGCTATTCTGAAAACAATCAACTGTATCTTATAGGACTCCTAAATAAACCAAAATCTATCATAGGATTTGAATGCAAACTAGAGAGGAAATTAAAATGTAAAACATGAAACAGCTGGTTGATCGGCTTTTACAATAGACTGTGGACCAAGGCTATATTCATGTCTTATCTAGACGGGTAAAAATAATCATAGAAAATGGTTTGCTACAGGACTATCCTTTTTTCTTTTCTGCACTGAAACGCAACAGAATTATCTAATTAATGATCTCAAACTTCTAGAAGCACAGGATAATGGTATTCAAAAAATTATAAAGCGCTATAAAAATATATAAAGACCTAGTAAATCATGGTAGGCATAGAGCATTAATTGCAAAAGTGGTTTGCCTGCATGTCGTAGAGAGCAAGAATTACTTGCCACCACTGAAATTTTACAAGACTAAAGATCATTTACAAAACCTAGCACATACAATTTCATTAAATTACAACACTGAGCTGGTGAAGAATGATGGTTTTCTCTGTGCTGTGTCAGAGAGGGAAAAATACTGGTTTCCTAGTGAAGTAACTAAGAAGCCCATTATTAAAATTCCACCTTAAACTGATGAAACTTTCTTGGAGTGACAATTTTGTAATCATTACTAAATGCCTTAAAAGGATTCCCAACACTTATTTCTAGGAATTTCCTAAAGAAATAATCAGAGTTATGCACAAAGGTTTGGGTATAAGGATATTCATAATAGCTTTGTTTAAAATAGCAGAAATTTGGAAACAACACAAATGTTCAGCAATAGAAGATTGGTAAATAAATATAATCAGATGAAATAATATAAAGTTATCAAGATCGTATAGAAGAAGAGCATTTAAGACATGGTTAAACATTCATAATATGTTATTTATTTAAAAAGAACTACCAGCGAGTGCAGTAAATACAGTAGATGGTTTGCAAAAAGAAAATATAGGTGACAATAGTAACAGTGGCTGTTTTGTGTGTAGGGGGGGAATCAATTATAGATGATTTTCATTTTCTTTCTGTCTCTTTCTGTAACTTACAGATTTTCACAATAAATATATATTATTTCTGCAATTCACCTTATTAAAAAAATGTTCCCACATCTCCAAAAAAATTCCTTAAGCTGTAAATAACCAAGAAGGAATGTGATTTCATCTTTCATTTACATCAGTGGCCTTTCGTCCTAAAAATTTTCGAGGAAACTTTGGTTATTAATTTGATTATTAATTCTTCACTTTACCCTAAGTTATCTGAAAGGGAGCCGTGTTGGATAACAAAACTTTTCCAAAGAGCGCGTTGCTTCAACTGGAAAATAACCCAAAGAAGGGAGATAGAATTAAACATAATTATAAAGAAACAATTTAAGACAGAAACACAACTGGGATCACAGGAATAAAAAGTAGCTCCAATTCCAAAAGATGAGGTCAGGATTCCAAATTCACTATAAAAGAATCATTGGAAATGTCTGCAAGGTAAACGAAAAGGGGGGATTATTTAGGCTGGAAGGAGAGCAAATAAAACTAAGGACCTAGAAGGACACCTTCACTGTTGTGGAATTCTGATAAATGTTGATGATGATGATGAGTCCAGAGTGAAAAATGGCCCAGGTAAGGGATGAGATGACATGAGATCAAGAGTGTAAACTTCTGACATGAGGTTGAAATTAACTAGAACGTGACATTTAAGATGCCATTAAAAGGAGGCTATGGTAACATAACTAACATTTGAAAGGCCAGACCTACCTGAACTTGCTTTCTGATTTTGCCCTCTCTCTCACAAAACAACAAGTTTCAATGACAGCTTTTATGTTACAAAACAGGATGAACTATTCAGTTTGTGTTTGAGATTGCCCAAGATGTGTGTTTGTCATTTAGTAAGCTGGGTCACAACCCTTAGGAAGAAAACCTCTTTGATCTTATTTTTTTAAAAAAGGAAATTTAAAAATACAGTCAAGTCCTTCCATTTCAACTCTAAAACTTCAGGGGGGAAATACTATTTTTTGTGATACTTCTTTTCTGGGCATGTTCTCAGCAAAATAGAAAAAAGGAGAGTGTACCATTGAAATACTTCTTTCCATTCTTGTCTCCCCTCCCTTTCTCCTGCAACCTTCCTTGAGCTTCAGGATAACTCAATTCATTATACACAGCTGATCACCTCTCAACCTATTCCTGAATTACTACCCATCTTTTGGCTGCCCTGGCTCTCGGGTTGCCCTCTTTCACCTATCAGGCACACAACTGCCCATCTTATCTTTATAGTAAAAATGGTCAATGCTTCCTTCTTTCCAACCACGGAAAAACGTAACCAACTCACTTTGCTTTTCCTTGCTTGATACTGCCCTCCTCCTTCTAATTTTATTACCCATTATCTCCCCATCCTACTAGTCTAGACTTGCCTCTATATTATTCCTCCCATCTTTAAAGCCTCTCTCTTCTTCTCTACCGACCCCAAACCTTAACTGTTCTTCAGGAACTGTTCAAATTCCACTCCTTTAAGGAGAACTTCTCCAACTCCTGGGGTCTTCAGTGATTTCCTCTATCTAACTTAGTTCTTGGGTCCCCCAGTACAGAACTCAATTATTATTATTATCATTTTGACCACGCCGCGTGGCATGTGGGATCTTAGTTCCCGGACCAGGCATCGAACACGCCCCCCCCCCCCCTGCAGTGGAAGCGCGGAGTCTTAACCACTGAACCGCTGGGGAAGGCCCCAGAACTCAATTATTTATTATTTCTAGTCTTTTCTTATTGCCTATATGTGCTGCTCTTGTGTCTCCAATTGCATTTTAAGTTTTCTGAGGGTAGGAACTTGGTTTTCTGTAGTGCCTTTGTTTACTGAGTTAACCGAGGAGACTGAAGATGGACCCATTTTGTGAACTTGAAATCCCAGACCAGGGATTGAACCTGTGCCCCCTGAAGTGGAAGCACGGAGTCCTAACCACTGGACCACCAGGGAATTCCCTAGAACAAACATTTTTTTAGCTCACGAGGAATTTACGGGATTTGGATGGTCAAAGTCAGGAAAGAATTTTATACCATTCTCAAGGGAAATAATGACTTTTATTCAGAAACAGTCCTAAAACGCTAAGCCCAACAAATTTGGGGCCTTTGCCAAATGGTAATGCTGCATTTTTCACCTCAGCAAACTTCCAAAGTATTCTGTTATGGGGACAAGAACACTCATTCTGAACAGGGCCTCTCAATTTGGCTCACTTTTTGGACTTACAAGCGGACTTCCCCACCGCTAACCCCTTTGGTAACCATAAGTTGTTTTCTATGTCTGTGAGTCTATTTCTGTTTTGTAAATAAGTTCATTTGTATCATTTTTTAGATTCCACATATAAGTGATATCATATGATATTTGTCTGTCTGACTTCACTTAGTATGATAATCTCTAGGTCCATCCACGTTGCTGTAAATGGCATTTTCATTCTTTTTTATGGCTGAATAAGATATATATATATATATATATATATCACACCTTTATCCATTCATCTGTTGATGGACATTTAGGTTGCTTCCATGTCTCGGCTATTGTAAATAGTGCTGCTATGAACATTGGGGTGCATGTATCTTTTCGAATTAGCGTTTTCTCTGGATATACGCCCAGGAATGGGATTGCTGGATCACATGGTAACTCTGTTTTTAGTTTTTTAAGGACCCTCCATACTGTTCTCCATAGTGGCTGTACCAATTTACATTCCTATCAACAGTGTCTCCATACCCTCTCCAGCATTAATTGTCTGTAGACTCTTTAATGATGGACATTCTAACTGGTGTGAGGTCAACTACTCATTGTAGTTTTGATTTGCATTTCTCTAATAATCAGCGGTATTGAGCATCTTTTCATGTGCCTGTTGGCCATCTGTATGTCTTCTCTGGAGAAATGTCTATTTAGGTCTTCTGCCCATTTTTGGATTGGGTTGTTTGTTTTTTTAATATTAAGCTGTATGAGCTGTTAAACCAGCTGACTTTCAAACTTTGATGCCATACATATCAGTTGTATTACTCAGTGTGTATGTCTTTTCCATTGTTCCAGCGTGAACAAATTGTATCAAAACAAATTCTAAGTTATTGTTACAGAGGAAATGGCTGCTCTGATGATGGGCAAAGGTTAAGAGGCTGGAACTAACTGCTCCTGCAGTGACATTTTCTCTGGGAGCAGAAGAAATCAGCAGCGGTAGAGCATAGAGGTTAAGAGCATGGCGTTAATTGTGATTTCACCACTAACCAGCTGTGCCACCTTAAGCAAAGTTGGTAACCTTTCCATGCCTTAGTTTTCTCATCTAGAAAGTAGGGATAATACTTCAAAAAGCAGTTTAAAGGGTTAAAAGAGAAAATGCATGTGAAGTGCTTGGAATGGGGCTTGGCATCTGGCAAGCACACCGTAGACCTTGGCTATTATTGTTAATCAGGCTGACAACATGGCCACTAACCACTAATGGATCTGAAATGGCAGTGTGCCAGTCGACTCCACTGTCAAACCTTGGGTTGAGGGGATGGCTAGTGGCTGTGCATGTACACACCCTAACACACACACACACACACATACACACACACACACACTCATGGAATATTATCTTGTCACAGGGATGCTGCTTCGCAGCCCTACTTTCTTGGCTTGTATGTGATTTACGAACTCAGACGATATACGAAAGTCAGCAGCTAAACTGAAAGAAAAATCTTAAACTCCAATTATTTTTAATATATATTTAAGAGATAAACATGTCAGAAATTCTAAACACAGAACACATTTCTACGCGAAGATTTCGAATTCATTTGGTGCTCAGCAGATGTTAATACTAGGATCACCTCACTGTTACTCAATTTAGCATATAGACAACACGCAAAATGCTGGCTCTTTTATTATTATTAAATAATTAATATTATTAAAGACATAAATAATAGTCCCATTTACTATTGCTTATAATTAAGACAGGAGTCGGGTGGCTGAAAATGAGGACCAGGACAGAATCGGAATAACAGCCAGGCTGGGGTAGTGATGAGATACAGATCTAGTGCTTTTAAAATGTCTTCTGAAGAGGAACACAGTGGGTTTAGTGGCTCTGAAGCCCAAGGTAAGCCTGAGCTCTTCAGGCTCCGCACCAGAGGGAATGAAGGGATGGGGGTGGGGCAGGATGAGGCCGGAACCATGCCCGCGTATATACCTTGCATCCTGTTGCCACCTTATAAATGCCTCACAGCAAGAAAAATGACTGGTTAGTAAAGAGGGAGATGTGATTACACAGAGGTGCCTGCCTCTGCTCCCACAGATTAAAAAACCCTAGGAGCTAAAAAAGATGTCTTTTTCAAAGGGTACAAGCTGACACCATAATGACCGCTGTGTACAGTCCTTCATGTGCATTCTTTCTAATCCTAGCAACAACCTCTCTGCCAATAAAGGCATTAGGAGTCTCATTTTAAAGATAAGGCAGCTGGGGGCTTCCCTCATGGTGCACTGGTTAAGAATCCGCCTGCCAATGCAGGGGACACAGGTTCGAGCCCTGGTCCGGGAAGATCCCACATGCCGTGGAGCAACTAAGCCCGTGTGCCACAACTACTGAGCCTGTGCTCTAGAGCCCACGAGCCACAACTACTGAGCCCGTGTGCCGCAACTACTGAAGCCTGTGCACCTAGAGCCCATGCTCCGAAACAAGAGAAGCCACCGAGATGAGAAGCCCACGCACCACAACGAAGAGTAGCCCCTGCTCGCCGCAACTAGAGAAAGCCCGCCCACAACAACAAAGACCCAACGCAGCCAAAAATAAATAAATAAATAAATAAAATAAATTAAAAAAAATAAAGATAAGGCAGCTGAAGAGCAGAGAGGTGAGGGAAATTTTAAGGTGACACAATAGGTAAGTGTAGGAAGTGGGATTCATAACAAGTCTGTTTGATGTCTGATGTATGCTGCTTAAACATTGCCATACTGCTTCTCTATATCCTGTCCTTGACCAGGATATACAAATTTCCAAGCACTTCTACCCGATTACTATTTTTTAGAACATTCAGGTGGGTCATAGGAGTCCAGGGAAGTTCTCCATCTTTCTTCATCAAAGGTGAGGTGGGGCTTTTACCACTAACATACAGGCCACGTCTGCCTATTGCGTCCCTCAACTCATGATCCTTCGTGAGCCCTCTCTGACGCCCCCGCCCAGGCCACTCCTGCCAACCAGCAACAAGCTGGCCCTCCTGGCCGCGCAGATCACCTCCCAAGTGTTGGTTACCACTTGGAAAGCTGGCTCTGATTCCTCCAGACTCTTAGCCAAGTGCCTGCCACCCTCACATGACCAGATCTCCTCTCTCAAGCCTGGGGGGGAAAAAAAGTTCTCCTTTCTGCTTCAAGTTTCCCTTTTTAGCTTTTATTTTGAGGCTTGAGCAAGAGCCATTCCAGAATTGCAAAAGATAGTTTCCATGGTTCTACCAAACCAAACTTTAAAACCAAGACTCGGAACAGAAACCACATGCTGCTGTCCAGCCCCATGGGGGAAATGCCATTTACTCTGCCAAGTCTCCAGAGATGAGCTGCTCCTCGGGGGAAAGAGATTTCAGGAGGCGTGCATTTATATACCACACACATTTCCAAAAACAAAAAGCTGTTCTATAGTTGCCTTGGAATTTTGCAAACACTAAAAAAGAAAGTTACATATTAACCAGCTGTACCCCCAGTACACCTGTTTATCCCAAGGGGAGTGATTAAAATTTGCTGACAGCTTTGCAAACTATCAGAGAATGACCAGAATGACCAGAATGTCCCAAGTTTAATAATTAACAAAGTTAAAAAAACAGAGTCTAATTCAGACTCTTTTATTTTTTTTAATTTTTATTTATTTATTTTTCTGCAGTACGCGGGCCTCTCACCGTTGTGGCCTCTCCCGTTGCGGAGCACAGGCTCCGGATGTGCAGGCTCAGCGGCCATGGCTCACGGGCCAAGCCCCTCCGCAGCACGTGGGATCTTCCCGGACCGGGGCACAAACCCGTGTCCCCTGCATCGGCAGGCGGACTCTCAACCACTGTGCCACCAGAGAAGCCCCTAATTCAGACTCTTTTAAACCACTGTGTCAGTCACCGACTAATCCCCAAATTCTGATTTTACCACTTTTCCCATTCTCAATATGATTTGGCAGGACATGCAAAAGGATTGGTAGTGAATGGATGTGAATATCAGATCCAATCAACTGCTGCTTTGTTGGTGTAAAGTTAAAGTTCATTAATTCAACTCATTTTGAGTGCTAACTGGGCCAGGCAGAGCTCTGGAGCTGGGGTTAGAGGTTCTCAGGGAGAAAAAGAAACACCTCCCCGGGCTCCAGAGGCTTACAGCCTAGTGGAGAAAGATATTGAACTAGAAATGACATTAATATATGAACAATGAAAAACTCATGGAAAAGAACAAGATGGCAGAGGAAAATTAAACAAAGGCATCTAATCCCATTTAGAGGGATTTGGGAAGGCTGCCCCGGGGAAATGACATCTGAGCTAAGATCTGAGGTTAACTAAGTGTTTTTCAGTTTCTCAGTTTCCTATCTCTCTCATCAAATTATAAAGAATGACTGTAGGGCTTCCCTGGTGGCTCAGTGGTTAAGAATCCACCTGCCAATGCAGGGGACCAGGGTTCAATCCCTGGTCCAAGGAGATCCCACATGTTGCGGAGTAACTAAGCCTGTGCGCCACGACTACTGAGGCCGCGTGCCACAACTACTGAAGCCCATGTGCCTAGAGCCTGTGCTCCACAACAAGAGAAGCCACTGCAATGAGAAGCCCGCGCACTGCAACAAAGAGTAGCCCAGCTCCCTGCAACTAGGGAAAGCCTGCGCGCAGCAATGAAGACCCAACGCAGCCAAAAATAAATAAATAAATAAATTAGTTTTTAAAAAAGATTATTATTATAAAAGAAAAAAGAATGACTGCAATATCTTCCTCCCAGTGGAGGAGGGAAGCACGCCCTTGTCCAGTTCTGTCCCAGGCATCCTCTCTTCTCTTTCTGCTCTTGGTTTGGGTCATTTCATGGACTTAAGTGGCTTCAACTAAAATGTCTCTGTCACACAACTCTGTCAGCCCAACTTGTTCCTTGCACTTCCAGCTGCTAGACATCTCTCCCTGGGAGTTCACCCAGCACCTCCAACTCTAGATGTCGCATCTTTCCCCCAAGCCTGTTCTTCTTTTTGCATCACCATATTCCTGTCACTTGACACATGCCACTCTGTGAATGAAAAATCATCAGTGGCTGTTCACTGACCTCAGAAGGAACTAAATCTTTGTGGGATGACATACAAGGCTCCCAACCCACCTTCGTAGCCTGGTCTCTCACAAGTCCCCCCAACACTCCACACTGAAGTTCTTATGTTTCCTAAGCATGAGAACATCTCACATATTTGTGATTTTATATAAGCTGCTCTTTAGCTTCAAATACTTTCTTCATCTAGTCTCCTGGTGAATTCCTATCCATTCCTTAAGATCGACTTCAAGTGTCACCTCCTCTGTGAAGTCTGCCCAGATATTCTCAGGCAGAGTTGGACACGCACTTTGCCTAGAACTTCCTGCTACTAAGGCATCTATCATAGGTCATTAGTTTTACTTGTTCATGACTCTGCCTTCTGCCTCAGCGTGTGACTACCCCAGGGGCAATGGCTCTGCCTAATTCACCTTTCATTCCCTTTGGGATAAGATGTGGGACAGGAAGCAAATGTTCCTTGAATGAATGGATAATGAATTAATGAGTGGACCCCTCTTGTGACACCTGCCGCTTTCTACCTTGTATTGTCTTTGCCTGGATACCTCACCTCCCTTCCTGAATGGACAAATCTTCCAGGACGAGAACAATGTGACCCATTTTTGCATCCTCTACCGCAGCTGGCCCTAATGCCTACTGTTTGAATAAATGAGCAAAACTCTTGCAAGACCTTGTGTCATACATATGTCAGACTTTGCAAAGCCATTTTCACACACATTGCTTCACTCACCTTTCACAAGAACCTTGTAACCTAGCTATGACTAGTTGGTGTTATCCTCATGTAGAACAATGCCTATTCTATGTAAGGTTCTTGAGAAAAGGCAGATCTACTCACCAGTCCCTTGTTTGGAGAGTTTGGGGGTCAGAGTAGAGATTCATCACTGTTGGAAAAAATAGCTAAAACCTTATCTATCTTTCCTATACGAGTCTAACATGAATAATTTGAGTGAGCTTGAAGGTTTGGAGTATGAATCAGAAAGGCCAAAATAAGAGGGAAAACAGAAGAATCTGAACCCGTTAGACATAGTTTGGGCAAGAAAAGGACTTTGGGGACCTAGAAAGAGAGGCTTCAGCTTCCCTAAGATGGGGCGCTGTGCAAGGCAGCGTGGAGGCGCACCTAGCGATATTTTCTAAAACACCTAGGTAGATATGATTTTGAGTCCAAGTTCTTCTAGGAGAGAAGATGTCAAAAATACTGAAAGACAATGGCATCTATATAGCCTTAGCCTACCGCAGCATGCTGTTGTGCTTATGTACCTGTGTACCTGCAGCTCCGGCCACAGAGCCTGGCATGGGTGAGCTCAGGAGGAACCGGGCAGACAGAAGTGGTAACCCCTGAGATCTGACTCAAAGGTGAGGTAGGCTGGAGTGGAAGAGCAGCACCCAACGTCCAACACCTTGGTTTCTTCACCTGGCACAAGGGAGTCAGAGCACCTCTGCCCTGCCCGCCCCACAGGGAACAAGGTGGAGCCCCGCTCCTGAGATCTGGTTAGGGCACATTTTAGCCAACACATTCACGGGTTGCGGAGGTGTCCTAATTACGGCTCAAGCACCAGGAGGTCCTGCGGGTTCGGCCAAAGCATCGCCAGGGGTCTGTTAGCCAGGCTGTTTTGGAAGCATTGCTTAGTTCCACTGACTCCATCCCATAGGATCCGCCTGACCCTCCTGAGAGGGTGGGTTCCCCCACTGACCCCATCCCTCTTCTGGCTTCTGTTTTTTTGGGGGCCCTGCTGTGTGCACGGCCCCTCTCCCTGCTTCTCCCCCCGTGTCTAAGAGGGTAGTTTCTGTCCCCATCCCTGTTGGGCTTCTTGGCCACCGCCACTGAGTGGGGGGAGGAGGGAATGAGAGGAGAAGAGGCACTTGACAAGAAGGCCCTGCAGCCCCAGGCAGACACATGGCAATCGTGGAACCACAAAGAATCAGGGTGAGGAGGGTCGTTGGTAATCGACTGCCCCAGGGTCCAATCCTTTCTGAACTGGGAGCTGTTCAAGGTCGTTTTCCTGGTTCCGGAATAACAACACGCAGTGGTGCACGCCTGCTCCAAGTAAGGATGTAGAGTGTCCAGGTCAGGCTGCAACAAAGTGACTGACCTTTATGCCACCCCCTAGTAAGGCTCTGTCCCCTGCCCATTTTCTTCCCCCGCGATTTGAAAATTCCAGCTAGCTCAGGCTTGGCAGCTGTCCGGGGGAAAGTTCAAAGTCCAGCCCCAGACCTTCAACACATTTCCAGCCCTCGGCTTCTGTCCAGGGGCGCACCAAATCCTTCCCCCGAGGGAGGATTCCGTGTGCGCGCTCGGGACCCTATAGATCCCCTCGGGCGCACGGAGGGTCTAGGGTCTCCTGGCGGCACCCCGCCCCACTGCCGCCCTGCGTGCCTCCCTGGGCGGCCACTTGTCGGAGCCCGGGAGGAGGAAGGAGGGCGCGCAGCCGCCACTGACCTGAGATGCCGCCCCCCACCACGACCACGTCGCATTTGCTGCTCATGTTGCTCGTCCCTCTCCGGGCCACCTCGGTGCCAGCTGCTCCGGTGTCTGGATCGCGGCCCCCGCCCGCTGCGCTGCCCCCGCGCACTAGCGCCTCAGCCGAGCGGCTATATTGCCGGCCGAGGGCGTCGGGTCGCGGAGCCCCGCCCGCCCGCCTACGCGCCGGCCTGGTTGGAGCGCACCGCCCCCGACCCCGCCCGGAGCTCCGCCGCTCAAACCTGGGGAGGGCGGACGCCGGAGCAGAGAGGTCACTTAGGGCCTCCAAGAGTCCATGCCCGGAACCACCACCCTTTGGCCTTCTGCGCTGCACGGTATTTTCCCATCAGCATCCCTGGTGCGCTGTTCAGCTTGGGGCTGGGAGAATGGCAGATTGGGTGTCTTCCTCCAGCACCCCAGTGACTCCCTGGAAAGGAGCAGTAGAGGGAATAGCAAACAGTAAATGAGGGCTTTTCTGGTACCAGGCACCGTACTAAGCATTTTACATGCGTAATTCCCAGTTAAACCTTACAACAGCCCATTTTACAGATGAGGTAAGTGAGATAAAGTAGTTAGCGAGGGGCAAAGGCAAGATAAAAAGCCAGAAATAATGCTTTTCTAAAAAGCCAGGAAGATTCCAAGACCCACCTTGATCTACCACACAGTATTGCCATTACCTTGGCATATACTTGAGTGGGATTGCCAACCCCTCTCACCTGCTTCCGAATACCCACTCCTTTCCCCACTCTCCCTGCCCTTATGCCCACGGTGAACTCAAGCAGGTTCTTCCCTAGTATTGCAAATGCAACACCTAAAGTTTATCTTAAAAAGTCTCATGTTTGCAAGTGATCAAAACAGCCAGCTGCTCCTTGAGCAACCCAGTGTGTCCCTTTGTGGGAGCTGCCGAGGCAGGAAGCCAGGAAATTGGTGGTGTCAGGGTGAGGCCTTGGATGGTCAGGGCAGCATTCAGAGGCCTCCCTGAATCAGCGAGGGGAGTTAGTTATGGCCCTGGGACATGGGCCTGGGCTTTGCCAAACGTAGGATGATTCAACGAGATGACAGATGTTTAAGCTGAGGCAGCTCTAAGTAATACAGAGGTGTACTTCTTCATACCACCCGGAAAGCCACCTCTGAGAACCAAAAGCAGAAAGAAGCAGTGTAGTGTGGCTTTTTCAAGAAATAACTGTGAAGTGCTTCTGTTCAGAATAGGGAAGCTGTGGGCCTGGTGGGGGCCTGGCTCCAGGTCTGGTGAATTGATGAAGCCTGAAGTACACCTCTATCTCATCCCACCCCAGTCCATGTATCCACTTGCTGCCAAAGAATTCTGAGCTCTTGCTGCCCTCAGGCTAGAAGAGGGTTTGGGCATGTCTGTGACTAAGAAGTCACTGGTGGCAGAGAAAGTCTTGGTCCAGCTCTAAGCTGAATTCTGGAAACTTCCATCTCTCACGCTTTGGTGTAAAACAGTTCTTGTGTTTGAATGTTGAGCCCACATCCCCACTGCCTCACCCAGCAGGCAGCCTGTGCTGGCCTCTTCCTTGTCAAGTCTTACTCATCCACTTCCATCCACAGGTCCCTGAAGTTGTGGGCTCCTTAGCTGTGGACGCTCTGTCCCCTTACCTAGCCTGCAAGAGAATCACACATCCAGGAGGGTGGGACGGGATGCGTGGAAAGGATGCTTGTGAGATCTGCTTGGAATGTCCTTTGCTTGGTTCCAGCAATGCAAAGTCAGCCAGAGGCCTGGGCATATAAAACTTTGAGTCCAATGAAGGTTGACTATCCTTTCTCGATATTCAACGGGCAGCAAGGCCAGGAGAGGAACTGCAGTTCCATGGTGTTTACGGAGAAAACTCACTGGCAAACAGCATTTTCCCCAGACAAAAGTAATCAGTTACGTTGTGCTCTACGAGGCCAAAAATGGCTTGAACTCAAGCCTTGGTTGTGGAGGGAACAGGAGCCTTTAGAGACACATCTGGGCAGTTGTCCAGGCCTGTTCAGGGTCCTCAGCCTCCTAGGTGGGGTAACTGCCAAGGTCCATCTTCTCCCCTGGCATCATGCGGCAAAATGAAGCCTCTAAAAGCAGTGTTTCCTTTTTGTTTTTTTGCGGTACGCGGGCCTCTCACTGTTGTGGCCTCTCCCGCCGCGGAGCACAGGCTCCGGACGCGCAGGCTCAGCGGCCACAGCATGTGGGATCTTCCCGGACTGGGGCACAAACCAGTGTCCCCTGCATCGGCAGGTGGACTCCCAACCACTGCGCCACCAGGGAAGCCCTCTCTAAAAGCAGTGTTTCTTAAACTTGGATGTGGGTACAAATCACCCAGGTCTGGGATGGGGCCTGAGAAGCTGCATTTCTAACAAGCCCCAGGTGATGTCAGTGCTGCTGTCTGTGGACCACACACCTTGAACACATTCCACTCTTCTCCAGGCCTCTGCTCCCCATCAGTTTCAGAACCAGCTCCACGGTCCAGAGCCCCTGACCTATCTCAAGGTGATCTTAATGATAAGATGTCTGTTCATTATACAAGCATTTATGGAGCATCAACTATGCTGAGCCTTGAAGGATGAAGAGGAGTTAATCAACTGCCGAGGAAGATGAGCACTCCAGGCAGAGTTGGGAGGAAAGCTTGAGGCTGGAGACTTGGAAAAATTGGACACAGTCCAGGATACAAAGAACTTTTTTTTTTTTTTTTTTTGCGGTACGCGGGCCTCTCACTGTTGCGGCCTCTCCCGTTGCGGAGCACAGGCTCCGGACGCGCAGGCTCAGCGGCCATGGTTCACGGGCCCAGCCGCTCCGCGGCATGTGGGATCTTCCCGGACCGGGGCACGAACCCGTGTCCCCTGCAGGCGGACTCTCAACCACTGCGCCACCAGGGAAGCCCTACAGAGAACTTTTTTGACCACCTTTAGGACTTATTACAAATACTACAAAACTAATAATGAAAAATAAGATAAGAGTGAAATATTAACAATGAAGAAAATGATAGGAAGCATCGTGTGTGTGTGTGTGTGTGTGTGTGTGTGTGTGTGTGTGTTTCTCTTCCCAAGTAGATAATAAATTCCTGCAGGAAGAGATCTTGCATTTTCTTTTATTCATCCATTCCAGAATGATTTATTGAACACCAGCTCTGTGTCAGGCACTGTGCTCATCATTGGATATATTCCCTTATCGATCAGAAATGATGCTAATCTAGGGAAACCAAATATGAAAACAGATAATTATCGTGAACCTAATTCATCCAGTAGAGCGATGCTTAGCATCTTTAAACAAGAAGCACAGAGGAATGCTGTTTGCCCCGAGCAGTGTTTATCTGCCTTTTCCAACTTGATGAAATCCGTGTTTCTTTCATCAATTAAAATGAACTTACTTTCCTTTCATGTTTTTTTATTAGAAGACTGCCAAAGAGATAAAATGTCCTTATTACTTCTTTCTTGCTGTCCAGCTTTTCATTAACAGATGTCTAGGTGAGTCTTTTATGATGCCACAGGAGGTTTCAATAAAGAGGCAGTCTGTGCAGAACAGAGTTCACCAGATATTATCTAAGTTGTACATTTCACTTTTTTTTGAACACTGGAAGCCTGACAGGAAATAGAAAATTTTGTTTTAAAATTAGATTCTTTAGAGTTTACCAGTTTCTTTTTCCCAACTTCTCTGTTAATCTTTTTTTTTAAAATATACATGGAAGTATCAAATGATGAAAGGGTCTCAGCCATCGCTGCTTTTGAACAATGTTAAATAGGAATTTTAACAACAATGGTTAAATATTATAGGGCCTCTGGTTCAGCCCAGTGAAAAATCCATCATCAGCTTGGATCCTAATCTGAGAGCGTCTAAACCCCCTCCTTGGGGACAACAAAAAGGCAGTAGGGGATTTTCGATGGGCCAAGACCTTACCTTTGGCCTCAAGGACTTGCTTAGAGGGGAATCACATCCTCAAGCAGCCAGAGAGTTGGGGGAGCCTAGCTTCATTCAAAGTCAAAGCCCTTCACGGGACTTTGGGCTAGAAGCTTGAGATTCAACTCAAAAGTCCACAGGCTGGTTTGAGATGCCAAAGGAAAGACCTGTCCCAGGGACAGGGGACTGGTCAGGAACTGGATCAAAGCAGAATTGGCAGAGAACAAGGCAGAGGACAGGTGGGTCTTCACGACTGCCCTTAACAGGCCGGCAGTGAGATGGATGTTCTGAGCTGGCTCATAGACACAAGGTTGAGAGGAAAGAGAAATGACTCTTCCTGCCCAAGGAACCAGAGGATGGCTCTTTCCTCTATGACCGCATTGCCACAACAGGACAGGACTGGGACAAAGGGGCACAACACAGAGGGGTGGGCCCCAGAACATATGGCCTCAGGCCAAAACACCAAGCTCCAAGGCTTCAGAAAGACAGAGGTCATACCTAGACATGTTGCAGAGCCTGATGAAGAAAAACAAATCTTATCTGCAACATAAGTGCTAAACCAACTGGACCCAAAGTGTTTTTTTTTTTACAACGACTGTATGTCGAGACTAAGAATATTTCTGTGAATCACAATAAAGTTTCCTAAACAAAGGGTGATGTATCAGATGACATGACAAGGATTGTAGGGGACACACAGGGGAAGAGCAAACTGCAAACTATTCAGCTCAGGAAGAAGAGAAGCTCAGAACATTTCCCAAGAACACCGTGTTAAGGGTTTTCACCGATTCTTTGGGGAAGAAGAAATTAGAAATGAATATTAGAGCCCCACCATATACTAACTATTCGTTGTTGAATAAATTAATTATTCTTATTTATATGATTCTCATTTCATAGTGTGAGGTCACGGATGCAGAATCAATCCTTTGGTTATCTTTCTGTAGTCCTGTGCTGAATAATCTCCCCTCATAGACGGCTATCACAGCAAGACATAGTCCTGGTGGAGAGGGTTACACATTACAAAATGATGCTAATAGCTGGAGCTTGAGCTACTTGAACTCTTCTAAGTAATAGACATTCACTTTATACAAAATGATTGAAATCAAGGTGTTAAAGAAGGAAAAAAGTATTCTTCACTGTGGACGTTGTGACCATTAGGGGCTTCAACTATGAACAACTGTAAAAATAAGTGAAGCGGGAATTGGGCAGCCTACTACAAAAACCTGAAATGTAATACAGAAGGTAGAAAACCTGAGCATACCTCTGAAATATATAGTAATAGACTGAATATAATCATAGAACTATATATTACATATACATACATTAATGTAGGCCATATTAATTAATTATATATTATAACTATTCACATAAAATAATATATCTCAAGTAGATATATTACATAATGAATATGGTGTTTGGCAGTACACATGGAGATCCATTTGTCTGTGGCAGTGCAGCCAGGATTGTGGACCAACAGCCGAGGCTGGTGGGGGGCTCTTCAGAAGATATATAGCATCATCATGTTTTCTAAGTCAGACACCCACATCTACAAGGGAAGAAAAATATTCTATGAGAGGGGGCAACCTAGAGACACTGCAGGAATTTACCGTTCCTCAGGAACCTAAGTGGTATCATAATGAGTTTGAGATAATTTTCTTCAGGGGTAGAGACCAGCTTTGTGCCCAAAGCATGAAGAATTGAGGATTCTGTCCTCACAGATCAAGCCAAATCCAGCAGCCTCGGTCACAGTCTAGATTACTCAGGAAACAGACTCTGAAATAGAGGTGTTCAAAGATAAACTGAGGCACATTAAAATTTTCAGGAGTTTATCTGAGCAAAAATCTATTCGAATGGAGTAGCGCCAAACTGAAAATGATTGGGGGGCACTTGGATGGCAGGAGCTAGGGGCAAGGCTTTTACACATCAGAGAAGGAAGCAAAGCAAGGGAATTATTTGATTGGCTAGAGCTTAAGCAGCTGCCTATCCGGAAAAGCCTAGCTGGCTGTTTGTGATTGGTTGTTCTTGAATTTCCATTTCTTGGATACAACTGCCTGAAATGAGTTAGGTATCAGTTTGCTCACATAAGCTATCAAGGCATCAGGGCGTTTATCACTTTAACAGAGGTTAGTGAACAGGAGATTTATTAGGGAGTGCTCTCAGGATCCGGGACTGCAGATGGGAAAGGAAGGAAGCAGGAAGTTAGAGAAGTTGACCTGTAATTCAGTCCCAGTGGAAGGTTCAGCCAACTGTGCAGGGAATTCTGGGACTGGAATGGCCCTGCATACTTGTTCCCCCTTGGAGCAGGGGCCAGGCCTTTGTACTCCTGCCTCATCCTCCACTGGTAGTGGGCTGCCTGGGGATGGTGACACGGCTTTCAACAGCTGAGGCAACCCCTAAAGGGGGCTGACAGATTTACTGGAATCTGTTAAATTTATAAAATTAACTTGGGAAGAGCGAGCATTTTTATGATGTTGACTCCTTTTATGCACGCACATGATATATTTTTCTACTCAATCAAGTAGAATTCTGTGTATTTCCAAACTGTTTTGTAATTTTACTCATATAGGTTTTGGATGTGTCTTGTTAATTTTATGCCTAGGTATTTTTTTTCTATTGTGAATGAGGTCTTTTGTTTCATTATATATTTGAATATAATATTGTTTTCTTTAATGGAGGACTTTCATTTTTGTATATTTATTCTATAGCCTACTACTTTTTAAAAATCTCTCGTCTACAGTGATATATCGTACAGCACAGGGAATATAGCCAATATTTTATAATATTGGTCCAATTCATGAACCATTAAACAAAGCCAATTAGATCTTTAAATTTACTCAGTTAAATTTTGTTTTCTAACAGTAGAAAAGGTTCTATGATTAAAACAGAGTGGCATTAATTCATGAACTATATAAACCACAGCTCAATGGAATGGAATTGCATAAATTGATTCAGTTGCATATGGAAATTTACCATGTGATAAAAGGTGAATCTCAAATCAGGAAAAAGTGGAGGTGGTTTTTTCTCTGTAACTATGTTGTTTTACACAGTCTCAAACTTACAGAAAAGTTACAAGTACGTACAAAGAACCTTTTATTCCTTGAAGCATTTGAGAATAAATTGTGGGCACGATGTCCCATCACCACGACCCCCAAATACTTTAGTGTGTCTTTCTTAGCAACAATGTCATTCTCCTACAAAACCACAATACAGCCCCCCAAATGAGAAAATTAATGTTGTCTCACAACTGTGATCTAATCCTCAGACTCCATTCAAATTTTGCCAATTGTCCCAATAATGTCCTTTCTAGCAAAATGACCCAGTCCGGAATCATATGTTGCATTTACTTGTGCTGTCTCTTTAGACTCCTTTAATTTGGAACAGTTCTCAGTCTTGCCTCTACTTTCATGATTTTGACATTTTAGAAGACCCTAGTCAAGGAAGTTTGTAGAATGTCCCTCAGCATGGGTTTGTCTGTTGTTTCCTTGTGATTAGATTCATTTTATGCATCTTTGGTAGGGATCTCACAGAAGTCTGTGTTCTCCTAATTGCATCCTATCAGGTGCAATTTCAATTGGTCCCGTTACTAGTGATGTTAATTTTTTTTTTTTTTTTTTTTTTTTTGCAGTACGCGGGCCTCTCACCGCTGTGGCCTCTCCCGTTGTGGAGCACAGGCTCCGGACGCGCGGGCTCAGCGGCCATGGCTCACGGGCCCAGCCGCTCCGCGGCATGTGGGATCTTCCCGAACCCGTGTCCCCTGCATCCGCAGGCGGACTCTCAACCACTGCGCCACCAGGGAAGCCCTAGTGATGTTAATTTTGATATCTTGGTTAAGGTGGTATCTTACAGGCTTCTTCTATAAAGTTACTTTTTTCGTTTGTAGTTAATAACTATTTTGTGGAGAGGTACTTTAAGACTATGTAAATATCTTATTCCTCATCAGATCTTCAATGTATTTTGCTTATTATTTACAGCAGGATGGACTCATGGATCCTTATTTTATCCAGTAGGTTATAATCCACTACTATATTTATTTTGATCAAATTGTCTGTGAGTTGGGGTGCCCCTTCAAGCTGACTTCTTTGTCTTTCTGACATGTCCCCCCAAAGATGGAGTTACTAATAAATGGTACCGAAATAACTAGATAGCCATAAAGCAAAAGATAAAATTGAATCCATGTCTCACAATATATACCAGGATACATTCCAAACAGATCAGGAATTTAAATGTGAAAGATTAAACTATACAAGTGCTCAGAGAAATCCTTTATAAACTAGGAGTAGGTAAAAATTTCCTAACAATGACTCGAATGCAGAAATATTAAGCGAAAAGATGGGAAAATGTGATCAACCTTGCCCCCGTGGTGTTCGCATGACGTCTAAGACCCTTTACCTGGTTTCATGGCATCCCTTGAGCTGACCTTGGTCCCCCTACTTTTAACAGCCCTCCCCATAATTCCCCATGCATAGCCTTTTGGCAAGCCTCCTCACCACCACCCAGGCTCATTCCAGCCCCTGCGTCTTTGCTTTTTACCCATTCCCTGTCTTTACCAACCCATCACCAGACTGCTCTGTCTTCCCTCTGCCTACCCAAGCCCCTTGCCTCTCCTGTAATGTCTAGGTCAGTCTCTCTGCTCACATTAACCTTCCGGGGTCCTCAGGCCCCCTTCATCTCCACCTACACTGAATCCGTAAAACACCAGTTTTTAATTTTGTTTTTTGGCTGCTTGGCTGATCTTAGTTCCCCGACCAGGGATTGAACCCACGGCCACAGCAGTGAAAGCGTGGAGTCCTAACCACTGGACCGCCAGGGAATTCCCTATCACTCGGTTTAAACTCTGTTGAGTGCAATATGTCTACCTTGAGGACAGGAAACATGCTATCACATCCTCAAAGCTCCTGATATAGCCAGGCTGGCAGGCACACCATAACCATTGCACACATGTGGTCACTTTATTTCCATGAGGACTAAATAGTTCACTTATTCATGTATGGATTGAATGCCCATCACAGGGCAGATGCACTGTTAAGTGTTAAAGACAGCAATGATGTAGAGACCCAGGCCCTACCCTTAGAGAGCTTTCAGTCTAGTTTTCAGCAGTTTGCTAAGTCCAGCTTTTTAACAGTTTTTTTGTTGTTTTTTTTTTCTTCGCGGTACGCGGGCCTCTCACTGTTGTGGCCTCTCCCGTTGAGGAGCACAGGCTCCGGACGAGCAGGCTCAGCGGCCATGGCTCACGGGCCCAGCTGCTCCGCGGCACGTGGGATCTTCCCGGACCGGGGCACGAACCCGTGTCCCCTGCATCGGCAGGCGTACTCTCAACCACTGCGCCACCAGGGAAGCCCTGTTTAACAGTTTTATCTGCACCCAAAACTAATTGGAAAATCCAAACGGTTGCCTGCCTTTCTTGAGCCTTGCTTTCCTATACTTTATATAAGTCAGCATCATGCTTCTTACATTATCACTTTCACTTTTTCCTGCTCCATCCAAGGCATATATAGGTTGCACTTCCTATACAGGGGTAGGAAAACTGTTAAATATACTTTCTGTCTTTGCATTTCCCAAGAGAACAGTGGCACTCTTGTCTTCAGACAATTGGCACTACGCTGCCCTTCATTCCTTTCCATTCCCTTGGTTCCCGTGTGCTACATGTCCCCCCAAAAGTCACATGTTGAAGCCCTTTCTTCGGTGTGATGATATATAGAGGTAGGGCCTTTGGGAGGTGATTAGGTTTAGATGAGTTCCCTCGGGCCCTAATGATAGGATTCGTGCCCTTATTAGAAAGAGACACCAAAGCCCTCTAGCTCTCTCTCTCCTTTTCTCTCTCTCTCTCTCTTCTGCTCTCTCTCCCTCTGCCATGTGAAGATACAGTGAGAAGATGGCCACGTACAAGCCAGGAAGCCTCACCACACCCTGACCATGTCGGCACGCTGATCTCGGATTTCCAAGTCTCCCAAACTGAGAAATAAATTTCTGTTGTTTGAAGCCACCCAGTGTGTGATACTTTCTTATGGAAGATTAATGCGCAGTATCAGGATTTTTTTCTCCTCTTATCTTAGCCCTCTTCAGGTACCTTTTTCTGAGTCACTTTGCTGAAACCTCATGTATTGGGTTGGCCAAAAAGTTCGTTCCGTTTTAAGTAAAAATAAGACATTTTTCATTTTCACCAAGAAGTGTATTGAACAATGTATTCACTAACCGAACGAACTTTTTGGCCAACCCAATACCTTCCGTGTTACCACCGCTTGATTTTTTTTTCCCTCTCTGTCCCCTGTCATGTGGTTTCCCCAATTTCCTGAGCCTAGCTAGCTGCTTTGGTGAAGCCTCTCATCCTATTGGAAACGGTGTATTTTCTCTCTCAGTAAATCAAATGACCCATTAGCTCTTTCTTGACATACCTTACACCCATAAAAATCTTGCAGTAGAAATGTCTTCAAATTTTACTGTGATTTCTCTAATAGATAGTCTTGACTTTAGGTAGTGTTTTGGAGGTGTTTGTTTTAAACTGGAAAATGCTAGCTAAAGCATTTGTACAACAAAGGCAACAAAGCTCAACTAAGTCTTTTACACATTTTTCTGAAAGAAGCTATGTGACAAAGGCCATGGTCTCACTTTGGTTCTTTGTGTATCACTTGGAAGAAGCTCTCTATCCCAAAGCTGTAAACCACAGTCTGATATTCTGTATACTATAATCACTTACTCACAGACATCTGGCCATGTGCAGTGTAATTATTATTATGCTAAGGATCCCAAGAGTCTCTGAAATCCTGGAATGTTTTCTAAATTGTCCAATAAAAACAGATTAAATTGTGCTCACTAGAAAAGAAACTTGAAAGGCTCAACCAAATGCAATGTGTAG
Source organism: Aethalodelphis obliquidens (assembly GCF_003676395.1). NCBI lineage: Eukaryota > Metazoa > Chordata > Mammalia > Artiodactyla > Delphinidae > Aethalodelphis > Aethalodelphis obliquidens. The sequence goes on from NW_020838015.1 coordinate 5,675,310, forward strand.
ACTTGTTTGGATCTTTTTTTTTTTTGCGGTACGCGGGCCTCTCACTGTTGTGGCCTCTCCCGTTGCGGAGCACAGGCTCCGGACGCGCAGGCCCAGCGGCCATGGCTCACGGGCCCAGCCGCTCCGCGGCATGTGGGGTCTTCCCGAACCAGGGCACGAACCTGTGTCCCCTGCATCGGCAGGTGGACTCTCAACCACTGAGCCACCAGGGAAGCTGGTGGCTTTTATTTTTTTCTTTGTTTGTATCTTGAGGACAGATGGAGAAATTTGACTATGGATTGGCTACTAGATGATATTAAGCAATTATTGTTCATTCTGACATATGTGATAAGGGCATGGTGGTTATATGAAAATATCCTTAACAGTTAGAGATGCATACTAAATATTGGAGTGTAAAACAACATAGTGTTTGAGATTTGCTTTAAAATACACTAAGAGGACATAGTGATTGCTGTAAATAAAGCAAGACTAGCAGAATGGTGATAGATATTGAAGCTGGGTGATAAGTGATAGGTGCATGAGGAATACATTATTTTGTTATTTTTTAAATTGAAGTACAGTTGATTTACAATGTTTCAGTCATACTACAAAGTGATTCAGTTATATATATATATATATATATATATATATATATATATAATATATATACACACACACACATATATTCTTTTTCAGATTCTTTTCCCATATAGGTTATTACAAAATATTGAGTAGAGTTCACTGTGCTCTACAGTAGGTCCTTGTTGTTTATCTATTTTATATACAGTAGTGTGTATACGTTACTCCCAAATTCCTAGTTTCCCTCCCCCCCACCTTTCCCCTTGGGTAACTATAAGTTTGTTTTCGAAGTCTGTGACTCTATTTCTGTTTTGTAAATAAGTTCATTTGTATCATTTTTTTAAGATTCCACATATAAGTGATATCATATGATATTCGCCTTTCTCTGACTTACTTCACTTATATACTATTCTTTCTACTTGTGTACATTTATGAAATTTTTCAGAATAAGATATTTTTAAAAATCTGTTTACTGTAATTTTATTAAGCATATTTGATTACGATCAAAAGATTTGAAAACTGGTAATTGGCTGATAAATTTGTGTTAATCTGAAAAATACTGTCCAATTATGTTGGATAATAGAGGATTTACTGTATTCCAGAGAACATAAAGTTTCCCCATCTTCCTTACTTCCTACTCTAGTAAATTATTCAGTTTCTTGGTTCTCTACCTGGAATAACCTAGAACAAATTCAAATAAACTTTCCATCTCCTCAAGACAGATGAAAAGTTAATACCTTCCCATCTTAAGAGGAATGATGATGTGGGCCACAGAGCTAGAAAAGACCTTTGGAGCTATTTGGTCTACATCTCCAGTCACGTCCCTACAGCAGTCCACCTAAAGCCTCGGGACCAAGGAGCAATGTCAGTGTCAGGCAGGCCCTACTAGTGAGACAATGGGACAGACAGAAGGCTCTAAATAGGAACAGGAAGTAATTTCATCTCTGATACTCCTTCCTCCTGCAAAAAACAGCACCCTTTTATACAGCCAAGATTAAAACTCAGGACTCCTGGCAATGAAAAACAAGGATGAAAAAGCTCACGTGTCGTGAAGTTGTCATGGCATTTTGTGTGACAGTAGTTCCTGTTTATATAATACTTGGACTATATGTGTGTGACATTTACCGACCAATTCCACATAGCAGGGCATTTTCAGGCTCCAAAAAGCAATACTTGTAGTTGAGGTTGCAAATAGAAACTCTGACCTGCTGGGCTCAAAATGGATGCTATTAGGCAATGGCTGTTTATGCTTTCTGGACATTTAAGTCAAGTCATTTCATCACTGTTGAGATTTCAGGAGTAGCTCTGGGTATTTTCAGTTACAATGTTGACCACAGAAATAGCATAGTGTTCGCTGATAGCAAAGTGCTAGATGAAAAAAAAAATACTATTTGTGGGTAAATTTCCGTGATTAATTATCCAAATAATTGAGACTGAAACAAGTTGTTTCCCTGCATTATCAGTATACATGCCCTATGTGAAACTCATCTTGGAATGGATGGGACTAAAAGACAGACTGTCATCCACCCTATCTTCCTCGAGGGAAGAAAAAAATCCCTAGGGCATGGATTCTCTTCTCTCCTAATTTGATATTTTAGAAGTTACATCCTAAACTCCACCTTTTCCTGGAAGCCTGCTCCTGCTTCAGATCACAACTGATTTAGCTATGATGTCACTATCAACCAGAACAAATTACTCACTGTTCCTACCTTTGGAGGACGAATATTTTAACTTTCTGTGTTCCTCAATGGAATGAGACAGCTGCTTATTTGAGTGCTTGTTTGAGTCCTGACTGCACATCCAGGCCTCTCTCATATGTCCTTGGAGATGTAGGAAAAACACTAGAGAACGCTTGCTCTAAACAAGATTGCCAGATTTGGCAAATAAAAATACAGGATGCCCAGGTACATTTGGATAGTCTTTTTTTAAAATTTATTTTATTGAATGAAGTACAGTTGATTTACAATGTTGTGTTAATTTCTGCTGAGCAGCAAAGTGATTCAGTTATACATATATATACATTTTTTTCATATTCTTTTCCAATATGGTTTATCACAGGATATTGAACATAGCTCCCTGTGCTATACAGTAGGACTTTGTTGTTTGAATAATCTTTTAAAATATAAATGTGTTGCATACAACATTTGCAACACACTCATACTGAAAACATTAGATGTTGTTTATCTGAAATTCAAATTTAACTGGATGGCCTATACTTTATCTGGCAACCCTAGCCTGAAAAGATATTTTGTTCTTGTTCAGGAGGAGAAATCAACGCCAACAAAGTCAATTTGAGAGTAATAAGTAGCAGGATATAATTAAGTATTAAATTGGGGGGTGCAGGGAAAGGGAAGTATTAACAGAGGTCAGAATTCTTCCAACAATGAGCTACTCAAGGAACTCTGTCTTTGGGGGGTTTTCCAATGTTCCTAGCCCTTAGCATAGTGGTAGTGGTGTTTAGTAGATTCTCAATGCGTGTAATGAATGAACAAATAAATGAATGCATCCATGAGTGTGAGGGGTCTTGAGGTAGGTCTTGAAGGAAGACCAAGATCTATAGGAAAAGAGTAGTAGAGAGAAAGAATGGACCATCCCAGCAGGAGACTGATCGGGAGGAGCTGTTGAAAAGAAAAGTTTTCATAGCAGTGGTTCTTAATCGTTTTTTGACTGAGAATGACTTCGGCAGAGAAAAAGATTCCATAGCTGTTGTTGCTACTCATTGCACTTTCCAGTAGAAAAAGAACTAGTACCACAAAATTCGGTAAAAGTCTATGGAATTGCATGTGATCAGAAACACTGATGCAATGTAAAAATTTACATTTTTAGGTCTGTTTACAGCTCTCCAGGGGAACCCTTGTCACCCATTAGTGTTTTAAGGATTGTATTTTGGGAAATATCCAACCAGAATATAGGTGTTAAGTTTCTTGAGCTGGAACACTGAAAAGTGAGAGACTATTTTTCTTGATGAGTCTGGCTAATGGTTTATCAATTTTGTTTATCTTCTCAAAGAACCAGCTTTTAGTTTGATTGATCTTTGCTATTGTTTCCTTCATTTCTTTTGCATTTATTTCTGATATGATCTTTATGATTTCTTTCCTTCTGTTAACTTTGGGTTATTTTTTTGTTCTTCTTTCCCTAATTGCTTTAGGTATAAAGTTAGGATGTTTATTTGAGATGTTTCTTGTTTCTTGAGGTAGGATTGTATTGCTGTAAACTTCCCTCTTAGAACTGCTTTTGCTGCATCCCATAGGTTTTGGGTCATCGTGTTTTCATTGTCATTTGTTTCTAGGTATTTTTTGATTTCCTCTTTGATTTCTTCAGTGATCTCTTGGTTATTAAGTAGTGTATTGTTTAGCCTCCATGTGTTTGTATTTTTTACAGATTTTTTCCTGTAATTGATATCTAGTCTCACAGCACTGTGGTCAGAAAAGATACGATTTCAATTTTCTTAAATTTACCAAGGGTTGCTTTTTGACCCAGGATATGATCTATCCTGGAGAATGTTCCATGAACACTTGAGAAGAAAGTGTGTTCTGTTGTTTTTGGATGCAATGTCTTATAAATATCAATTAAGTCCATCTTATTTAATGTATCATTTAAAGCTTGTGTTTCCTTATTTATTTTCATTTTGGATGATCTGTCCATTGGTGAAAGTGGGGTGTTTAAGTCCCCTACTATGATTGTGTTACTGTTGATTTCCCCCTTTATGGCTGTTAGCATTTGCCTTATGTATTGAGGTGCTCCTATGTTGGATGCATACATATTCACAATTGTTATATCTTCTTCTTGGACTGATCCCTTGATCATTATGTAGTACCCTTCTTTGCCTCTTATAATAGTCTTTATTTTATAGTCTATTTTGTCTGATATGAGAATTGCTACTCCAGCTTTCTTTTGATTTCCACTTGCATGGAATATCTTTTTCCATCCCCTCACTTTCAGTCTGTATGTGTCCCTAGGTCCGAAGTGGGTCTCCTGGAGACAGCATATATACGGGTCTTGTTTTTGGATCCATTCAGCCAGTCTATATCTTTTGGTTGGTGCATTTAATCCATTTACATTTAAGCTAATTATCGATATGTATGTTCCTATTACCATTTTCTTAATTGTTTTGGATTTGTTATTGTAGGTGTTTTCTTTCTCTTGTGTTTCCTGCCTAGAGAAGTTCCCTTAGCATTTGTTGTAAAGCTGGTTTGATGGTGCTGAATTCTCTTAGCTTTTGCTTCTCTGTAAAGGTTTTAATTTCTCTGTCAAATCTGAATGAGATCCTTGCTGGGTAGCGTAATCTTGGTTGTAGGTTTTTCCTTTTCATCACTTTAAATATGTCCTGCCACTCCCTTCTGGCTTGCAGAGTTTCTGCTGAAAGATCAGCTGTTAACCTTATGGGGATTCCCTTGTATGTTATTTGTTGTTTTTCCCTTGCTGCTTTTAATTTTTTTCTTTGTATTTAATTTTTGATAGTTTGATTAATACGTGTCTTGGTGTGTTTCTCCTTGGATTTATCCTGTATGGGACTCTCTGTGCTTCCTGGACTTGATTAACTATTTCCTTTCCCATGTTAGGGAAGTTTTCAACTATAATCTCTTCAAATATTTTCTCAGTCCCTCTCTTTTTCTCTTCTTCTGGGACCCCTATAATTCCAATGTTGGTGCGTTTAATGTTGTCACAGAGGTCTCTGAGACTGTCCTCAGTTCTTTTCATTCTTTTTTCTTTATTCTGCTCTGCAGTAGTTATTTCCACTATTTTACCTTCCAGGTCACTTATCCATTCTTCTGCCTCAGTTATTCTGCTATTGATTCCTGCTAGAGAATTTTAAATTTCATTTATTGTGTTTGTTCATCATTGTTTGTTTGCTCTTTAGTTCTTCTAGGTCCTTGTTAAACATTTCTTGTATTTTCTCCATTCTATTTCCAAGATTTTGGATCATCATCATTGCTCTAAATTCTTTTTCAGGTAGACTGCCTATTTCCTCATAAAGAAGATGTGGCACATATATACAGTGGAATATTACTCAGCCATAAAAAGAAACAAAATTAAGTTATTTGTAGTGAGGTGGTTGGACCTAGAGTCTGTCATACAGAGTGAAGTAAGTCAGAAAGAGAAAAAAAATACTGTATGCTAACACATATACATGGAATAAAAAAAAGGGTTCTGAAGAACCTAGGGGCAGGACGGGAATAAAGACTCAGATGTAGAGAATGGACTTGAGGACACGGGGAGGGGGAAGGGTAATCTGGGACGAAGTGAGAGAGTGGCATGGACTTATATATACTACCAAATGTAAAATAGATAGCTAGTGGGAAGCAGCCACATAGCACAGGGAGATCAGCTTGGTGTTTTGTGACCACCTAGAGGGGTGGGATAGGGAGGGTGGGAGGGAGACGCAAGAGGGAGGAGATATGGGGATATATGTATACGTATAGCTGATTCACTTTGTTATACAGCAGAAACTAACACACCATGTAAAGCAATTATACTCCAATAAAGATGTTTAAAAAAAAAAGTGAGAGACTAAATCTTAGATCACTAACATTTTGTTATAACATTTTGTTATGTTAATAGAACAGCATATTCTCTGGCCTGGCAGACTTCAAATGCATTTTAAAAAGTCTTGCTAACACATATATACGGAATTTAAGAAAAAAAAATGTCATGAAGAACCTAGGGGTAGGACAGGAATAAAGACACAGACCTACCGGAGAACGGACTTGAGGATATGGGGAGGGGGAAGGGTGAGCTGTGATAGGGCGAGAGAGAGTCATGGACATATACACACTAACAAACGTAAGGTAGATAGCTAGTGGGAAGCAGCCGCATGGCACAGGGATATCGGGTTGGTGCTTTGTGACCGCCTGGAGGGGTGGGATAAGGAGGGTGGGAGGGAGGGAGACGCAAGAGGGAAGACATATGGGAACATATGTATATGTATAACTGATTCACTTTGTTATAAAGCAGAAACTAACACGCCATTGTAAAGCAATTATACCCCAATAAAGATGTTAAAAAAAAATAAACAACAACAACAACAAAAAAGTCTTTAAAAATTACCTGAGGGAATTCCCTAGTGGTCCAGTGGTTAAGAATCCGCCTTCCAATGCAGGGGATGTGGGATCAATCCCTGGTAGGGGAACTAAGATCCCACATGCTGTGGGGCAACTAAGCCTGCATGCCGCAATGAAAGATCCCGCATGCCACAACTAAGACCCAACACAGCCGAAAATAAATAAATAAATAGATAGATAGACAGATAAATAAATAATTTTTAAAAATCATCTGAGACCAAGAAGGAACATGATTTAAATTCTGAAATTGCTTCAGGCTAGATCAGGGTTTCTCAACCTCTGCACAGCTGACACTTTGCACAGGAAGATTCTTTGTTATGGGGGCTGTCCTGAGCATTGTAGGATGCTTGGCAGCACTCCTGGTACCATGGTCAATTTTATGTGTCAACCTGACTGGCCACAGAGTGCCCAGATTAAACATTATTTCTGGGTGTGTCAATGAGAGCGTTTACAGATGAGATTAGCATGTGAATCTGTGGACTTAGTAAAGCAGATTGCCCTCTCCAGTGTAGGTGGGCATCACGCAATCCATTGAGGGCCTAACTAGAGCAAAAGGTGAAGGAAAGAAGAATTTGCCCCTCTTGCTTCCTGCCTGCCTGCTTGACTTGAAAGATCTCATCTGATCTCCAGCCCTCAGGCTGCAATTTAAATCACTGGTTCTTCTGGTTCTCAGGCTTTCTGATTTGGACTGAGTTATACTATTGGCTTTCCTGGATCGCCATCTTGCAAATGGCAGATCATGGGACTTCTCAGCCTTCACAGTTGGGTGAGCCAATAGTCCTCGTCATCTATATATGTACATCTCACTGGTTCTGTTTCTCTGGAGAACCCTAAATGATATACCAGGCTTCTACCCACTGGATACCAGTAGCATCACCACTGCTCTCCCTTCCCCCGCCATTTGTTTATGGCAAACAAAAATGTCTCCAGACATAGCAAAATGTCCCCTGGGGGGGAAAAAACACCCCCTGTTGAGAACCATTGGTCTAGATGAAAGCACCCCGTACTGGTTGAATTAGATGTCTAAGAAGTCTCTAATGTAATTATTTTCCTATCCACCTGAGAAAAATAAGGGACAATTTGAGCAAATAAGGCATTTGAGAAGCTCATCTCTAAGATGAATAAAGGTGCTGCGAGACATGAATACTGGGTGATGAAAAGGCAAATGATGAACTACATCCATTAAGATCACACACATTCACTTCAAAGATCCTGTCTTCAGTGGTCCTGTGTTGACCTCATCAGATTCGCTCATTAAAATAAGTGCATCTGAAAATGAAAGCCAGATTATTACTGGCTAATTGCAGAGATGATTACCTTTAATAAATGTTTCTTCATCTACAATTTGGGGGAGAAGAAAAATTGCCCATGATAAAGGAAAAGGAGAAAGATCCTTGAAAGTCTGGAGTCCCTCCCAAGAGGCAAATCTCTTCAGCTGATAAACACTGTTCTATCAGTTCAAAACCACATGAAAATCTTGCACATTCAAAATTATTCTATCAAAAGAATACTGTTTGCCTCTGGCTATACTATCCTAGAGACTCTATTTCCTCACTTTGAGAAACAATTGCTACTTCTAACTAGTATTTGGAAGCTCATTAAGAATTGATCCCTGTGGGAGAGATAAGCAAGGAGATGTATTCACAACACATTTTTTCCTGATTCAAGAATTTTTTTTCCCTATAGTGAAGTTAGAAAAAAATCACTTTTTCTAGTAATTTATTAAGTGCAATTTAGTGTATTCAAAATATGGATAAAATGAAAGTATACTTTGAATGCCCACTGTTTTAGGGAATTATTGACCAAATATTAGAGGAAACTCTCTTATTCTTGCTTTAAAAAAAAAGTAAAACATTGAGTGAAAGTTTCTGAACTCCAACAGATAAATATCAGTGAAAAGGATTTTTAGTAACGTCCCCTAATTTCCTACTCATGGTAATAATCAGATATAGGACTTCTATTTCCAGCAACATGATGTATATACTAGATGTCCTGAAAATTCTCCCAACACAAAACAGCTAAAAACACTAGATAAAATATAACAGACAGCACATTATGCTAAATAAAAGAAGCCAGACACAAAAGATCACATATTATACGATACTATTTATATGAAATATCCGAAGTAGGTAAATCTATAAATACAGAAAGCAGCATAGTGGTTGCTAGGGGCTGGGGGGTGGGAAACGGGGGATTAACTGCTCTACGGGTTCAGGGTTTCCCTTTGGGATGATAAAAATGTGGAAATAGACAGAGGTGGTGGTTACACAGCATGGTGAAGCTACTAAATATCACTGAATTGTACACTTCTAAATGGTTAGTTTCATGTTATGTGAAATTTGTCTCAATACAAAACATAGAGAGACATAACAAACATCTTTTTAAATGTACGGCCTGGGAATTCCCTGGTGGCACAGTGGTTAAGAATCCGCCTGCCAGTGCAGGGGACACAGGTTTGATCCTCAGTCCAGGAAGATCCTACATGCTGCGGAGCAACTAAGCCCGTGCACCACAACTACTGAGCCTGTGCGCCACAACTACTGAAGCCCACATGCCTAGAGCCCGTGCTCTGCAACAAGAGAAGCCACTGCAATGAGAAGCCTGCGCACCGCAACGAAGAGTAGCCCCTGCTCGCTGCAACTAGAGAAAGCCTATGGCAGCAACGAAGACCCAATGCAGCCAAAACTAAATAAATAAATAAATTTATAAAAATAAATAAATGTATGGCCAGGTTAATAAGAAAGTGATAGAAATCACGAGGGGTAAAATTTAGGAGGCAGATGGAAATGCAAGTGGTCATATGAAACTATAGCTCTAGTGCGGCTTTGATGATTTTCCTAACCAAGGGAACTGGCTTTTAAGGGCAGCACAGGATAGGAGGCAGTGCTTTGGACCCATGCTGCATGAGATGTTGAAGCTGAGACCACTGGATGAAGCCCAAACACTAAGAAGAATGGGTCAATGAAAGGGCTCATTGGACACAAGCCACCTGCCTGAAAGGCAGAAGAAAAAGAACATATCTCAGCTTGGGGTCTGGATGTGAAAAAAAACCACCAAAACAGTTTCTTCCTGAAAAACTGTAACGGCAGGTTACAATTACAGTGAATGGTAGAAATGATGGGGAAAGTGATGGGGAAAGGTAACAGTTAAAAACTTATAGTAAAAAGGAATATTTAGCATATTAAACAATTGAATAAAATTACACAAAATGGTGAAAATGTAAGGAGTTGAAATCAAAAGAGTTTGTTAGTGTCTTGGAAGTAAAAAAAGAATGAAAATACTATAAAGGTGATTTGAAAAATAAAAGGTCATGTAAAATGAAGAGATAATCAAAGGGAAGAATTTTTTTAAGTATAAATCTTAGAGGGTCAAAGAATAGAAAAGAAAATAGAGTAGTAATTCATAGAAAAATTATTTAAAATAGGCTAAACAGAGTAAGAGTGCACAAAACCAGAAATGCCAAGCTACAAATAACTCTAAAATAAAGTAAATGTATACCCAATCACTGTGAGGAAAAATAACAACCACACAAGCAATAGCAGAGCGACTGAGAATTCCTAAGTGGGCAGAGGCCGTCAATGTCAGAGGGGCAAGGGTAGCAGAGTCCAAATTCCAGAGGTCACAGCCTTACCTTTGGCTATTTACAAGATGACTTGAAACCCAAGTCTCCTCCTCAGTTAAAACACACACAGAAGGACACTATGACTACCAGGCATGGGGGCTTTCCTTACATCACACAACTAATAAATGACAGAATGATGAGAATATACCTGGGCAAAACGGGCTGCTACTTCAAGAGTGGGGGTAAATGATGTGCTAGAAGGATATGATGCAATGCACCTGAAGAGTCTGATACAATGCTTTTGTCAAGTAGAAGAATCCAGAAGCAGTTGCCTCATGATAAGAAACAAGGTTTCAAGTGAATCTTCAGTTGGATGTAATTCTCTTCCCATTAGCCTGTAGCGCTTCTGGCCTCATCCCAGTGACAGCTTGGGAGGGCAGGCAGATGTTTTTCTTCTTCTTTTTTTTAACTTATTTTATTGATTTACTTATTTTTTATTTTATTTTATTTTATTTTTTGCGGTACGTGGGCCTCTCACTGTTGTGGCCTCTCCCGTTGCGGAGCATAGGCTCTGGACGCGCAGGCTCAGCGGCCATGGCTCACGGGCCCAGCCGCTCCGCGGCATGTGGGATCTTCCCGGACCAGGGTACGAACCCGCGTCCCCTGCATCGGCAGGCGAACTCTCAACCACTGCGCCACCAGGGAAGCCCCAATTTACTTATTTTTTTAAATTCATTTATTTTTGGATGCGTTGGGTCTGTTGCTGCATGCAGGCTTTCTCTAGTTGTGGTGAGCGGGGACTACTCTTCATTGCAGTGTGTGGGTTTCTTATTGCAGTGGCTTCTCTTGTTGCTGAGCACGGGCTCTAGGCTCACAGGCTTCAGTAGTTGTGGCTCGCGGGCTCTGGAGCACAGACTCAGTAGTTCTGGCGCACGGGCTTAGTTGCTCTGCAGCATGTGGGATCTTCCTGGACCAGGGCTCGAACCCGCGTCCCCTGCATTGGTAGGTGGATTCCTAACTACTGTGCCACCAGGGAAGCGCAACTTATTTTATTTTTTTGTTGAAATATAGTTGATTTACAATGTTCTGTTAGTTCCTGCTGTATAGCAAAGCAATTCAGTTATACATATATACATTATTTTTTAATATTCTTTTGTATTATAGTTTATCCTAGGATATTGAATATAGTTCTCTGTGCTATACGGTAGGACCTTGTTATTTATTCATTCTATATAGAAAAAGCTTACATCCAGGCAGATGTTCTTCTGACATGCCATGTACCCAAGCCCAGCTGAAACTCAAGCTGATGTCTTAGGGTTTCTTACTTCCCAAGGTCCCTACTTTCCTCCCATATTTACACAGTGGTCGCAGTGATCTGCTCTTTGCATAAAGACTTAATAATTCAGTCTCAAGTGTTACTGCAATGGGCCTTCTTCCATTCTCCATGGCCTAGACTGGCTCAGTCCCAGCCTGGGTGAGGAATAAGCTGTCACATGTGTACAACCTTGCTAAAGTTACAGAACATTTTCATATGATATTTCTTATGTGACCTTCACATCAACGCTGGAGGAATAGGTAAATGGTAAAAGTGACAGCTGCATTCCAGAGGTAGCATAGCTACCAAGCCATAAAATGTTAGGATTTCTGACAATGTTCTTTCCTCCTGGATATTCTACTTCTCCTTCATAACAATTTGGGAAAACAGCTCTTAGGCACAAATAACTTTCTTCTTACAAATTAAAGGTAGAACACTGCAATGACCATCTTCTGTCACAGTTGTCACTATATCCCTAGTGGGCCACTTTATATTCTTGAGTAAACAACTGAAATCAATTCTATCTATCTTACGAAACAAAGATTTGTTGGAAAGATATAGGTTGGTTAACAGAATCAGTGGGAAGACTAAAGAACTAGGCTAATAAATAAACAGGAACCAAAGTTACAGGGTTGCCTAGGTTATGTTTAAGCAGCTTAAATCAATAAAGGCTTATTTCTTACTCAATCCACATATCCATTTTGGGTTGACAGAGGACCTCTGCTCAACATAGTTGCTCAGGGCCCCAGGCTGATAAGGCAACCACCATCTCAAACCTTGCCAGTGGCCATACCAGAAGGAAAAGATAACTCTGGAGGTTCTCACTAGACCAATTAAATCTTCAGCCCTGAAGGAACACTCATCACTTCCAGCCCAATTCATTGGCCATAACTGGTCATATGGTTCCACCCAACCACAAGGCAGCCAGGAAATGAAACTGTACCATGTTCCCAGAAGAAGGAAAAAACTGGAAATAGATGACAAACATTACTCAGGACTGTCACAGTCATGCAGAAGGAAAATTCCCTGGTTAGCATGTCATCCTTGGGCACTGCTGGCCACCACTAGCAATGGCAGAATAAAGCCTAAACTCCCCTCATCATTCATTCTGATTTCCAAACCCTGAATGCATTCTGAATTCAAAGTCCATATTAATTGACTGGGCTTGGGTCACATGACCATGCTCTAGTTGCTAGGACCTGTCTCCCACCATGTCATTGTGTGAATTCAATAGCAGATTCCCCAAATAAAAGAAAGGAGTTTAGATCCTGGGCAATCAAAAGGGAGAAAAATGTCCACTACATGATAAATGTCCAATATACGCAACTTGCAGAAGAAAATAGAAAAAAATATATAAACGGTCTTATTCAAAGTGTCATTCCTATTTGTTCTCTGATTAATTTGGAAATCAGTGTTACATGGACCATTCACTCATATCTACATCCATATATTCATTTAGGCAACAAATGTTCACAGAGATCTCATCTGCTTCCGGGCACTCTGAACATACCAAGATAAATAAGACATGGCCCTCCAGATGCTTATGTTCCAATAGTAAGATAGACACTAAATAAATAATTGCAATACACACCTGAAACTAACATAGCATTGTAAATCAACTATACTCCAATAAAAATTTTTTAAAAAAGAAAATATTTTCTCCCATTCTGTACATTGTCTTTTCATTTTGTTTATTGTTACTGATGCTGTACAGCAGATTTTTAATTTAAGTCTCTTGTTTATTTTTGCTTTTATTGTTTGAATTTTTGGTGTCATATCTAAAAAATCATTGCCGAGACCCATGTCAAGGAGTTTTTCTCCTATATTTTCTTCTATGAGTTTTATGGCTACAATCCCAATTAAGTCCTTAATCTATTTCAGGTTTTCTAAAGTTGTATAAGGTTCCAATTTCATTCTTTTGTAAGTGAATATTCAGTTTTCCCAACACCATTGATTGAGGACTCAGTCTTTTCCCTGCTGTGTATTTTTGGCTCTTTATAAAATATTATTGAACACATAAAAAATAATTGCAATACAGTATGATGTCCTGACATAGAGATTAATGTTAAAGAATGGGGTTGGCACAAAGTAGAGAGTAATTAACTTTAATGGGGGTGGGGCCCCCATGGTCAGGGATGGCCATTCTGGGAAGATGCTATAGAAGGGAGATACTGCCTTGGAGAGAGATGAGTAATGTAGTATGTCAGAGGCATAGAAGAGCAGATAGAGCTGAGGCTGGAATTCAGGTTGCCAGATTTAGCAAAAAAAAAAACCACAAAAAACTGGAATGCCCAGTTAAATGTAAATTTCAAATGAACAATAAATAATTTTTTTTAGAGTGAGTGTGTCCCATACAATATTTGAGACATATTTATACTAAAAATTATGCTAAAAATTTGTTTGTGTGAAATTCAGATTTCAGTGTGTGTCTGTGTTGTATCTGGCCACCCTAACTAGAATGCTTTCTTACTCATTCTTTGGGATACATTTCAAATGTCCTGTCCTCCAGGAAGCCTTCCCTGAACCCCCTCAGTTGTCCTGAATACCTTCTTCTGGGCACATTTGGACTCACACATCTGCCTCCATCATAGCATATAGAAGTTATTGTTGGTACTAGGTGAATTGTTGTATAGCGCTCCAAGAAATCATATAGTACTCTCTGCAAAGCATCGAAGTTCAAACAACATAGAAGTTTGACCTTTCAGTGTAAATATATGTTTGATATGAATCTTTAGGAAAAAAAAGGATATTTTGCATTTTTCTATTTCAGAGTGCTGATGAAATGATAAGAAAATGTGAAGGAATTAGTGCTTTAAGAGGAAAAGCATAAGAGGTCAGCCATTAGCTAGCCTAGCAAGGAAATCTATTCCATTTCCTTGAGATAGGAATCATCTCAGCAAGATGAGAATCTAGGTAAGAATTGAAAGTGTCCTTTATTAGTCAAAAGCTGTCATTTTACAGATAAAGAAATTAGAACCCAGAGAAACTAAGTAACTTGTCGAAGGTCATGGAACTAATTAGTGACTAAGGGTTAAAGGTCTTTTGATCCCCAGCCCAGCACTCTTGTAATTGTCTACAGAAGACTTGGATGGAAGATTTCCAAGGTCATCGAGTAATTCATTTGAGTGTTTATTAGATACTTATTATCAAAAAGCCCTTCTTTCCTTCCATCTTATCTAAGAGCTTCATTCTGTTAAAGTCTTGCTTTGGTTTTTCTTCCAATGAAATGGAAAAATAAACCTCACTCTCATCAACCTGTGCTTTGTATATTTAAAGCACTGTTAAGTTGACCCCTAGGTCATCTCATTCTCAGACAAAAATAATAACAGTTTTTTATGGAGTTTGTCCTCCTGGGCAAAGTGACTTTCCTTTGAACTATTAGGTCTCTAGATCCGTCCTACATTAGAGAGCATGGAATAGATATGGCATTTTAACATGGTCCTGCCCAGTTTGAGAATAAAGAAAGAACTACTATCTGTGCATTTTCATGCATACCTATATATTTTATGATTACATTTCTTTTAAAGAAAAAAAAGGTGGAGAAAAAGGCTTTTAATTGCTGGTTCGTGATAATGTCACTGACTTCAAATCCTGACATAATTTTACTACTATCCATAATAAATCCACTGAGATCCCATGACCTCTGCCCTGTAACTAGGCATTAATATATTAGGTACCCTACACCTTAAAGGGCTTACTTTGCCAAAGTAAGCTTAAATTCATTCTCTTTGCCATTCTTAGGCTTTGCCTTAGATGCATTTTATTAAGAATACAAAACCACGAGCATGCAGGCCATAAATCTTACCTAGGGCAAAGTATATTAAATTTCAAGGAATTTAAATCTAGAGTTCCTTCTTGGCCAATTCTCACTGAATTTCCAATATCCATTTTACTTAATCTCGATGTCAGCTCTTTAGTATGTATTGTCCTTATTTTTAATCTACAAAGTCTCTAATTGCCCTGTAATAACACAAGCTTATCTTCTTATGAAATTTCCTTATAAGTTTACTTAATAGTCTTTAAAGGTACATGATGCTATACTTTAACTTAAAGAGGGTAAGCACGAATGTCTACTCATAAACTGTAATACTGGGAACAGAATAAATATTAAAATCATTCAGTTCAGAATCTGGCATAAGTACCTTTTCTTCTAATACTTTCGTTGAAACCTTTCCGTCTTGCCTAAGAATGCCTGAGTCTCTTCCCCTATCTAAATCCTCTCCATTCTTAAAGGTTTAGCTTAAAATCGCTCTCCTCTATGATGATTTGCTGACCAAAGGACGGTTCCCATACTTACTAAAAATACACACCCCTTTAACCTACCTCTAAATAGTATCTGTTACTTGAAAATTAAGTTTTAACTAGGAAGGCTTTCTGGAGGATGTTACAGACAAAAATTCATTTTGAAGAAGTCAGAATTTATAAGATGAATAGACTGATTTTCAAAGACTCAGTATTGTGTGAGAAGGGTATAGTAGCTCTATGAATGCAGCACAATATCCAGGATGTCTATTTTTTTAATTTTTATTGGAGTATAGTTGATTTACAATGTTGTGTTAGTTTCAGGTGTACAGCAAAGTGACTCAGTTATATATATATATATATATATATATATATATATATATATAT
>NW_020838015.1:5691535-5823769 GCF_003676395.1 Aethalodelphis obliquidens
TTTTTTTTTATATTCTTTTCCCATATAGGCCATTACAGAGTATTGAGTAGAGTTCCCTGTGCTACACAGTAGGTCCTAATTAGTTATCTATTTTATATATAGTAGTGTGTATATGTCAACCCCAATCTCCCAATATATCCCTCCTTTTCCTACCTTTCCCCCCTGGTAACCATAAGTTTGTTTTTTACCTCTGTAACTCTGTTTCTGTTTTGTAGATAAGTTCATTTGTACCCTTTTTTTAGATTCCACATATAAGCAATATCATATGATATTTGTCTTTCTCTGTCTGACTTACTTCACTCAGTAGGACAATCTCTAGGTCCATCCATGTTGCTGCAAATGGCATTATTTTGTTCTTTTTAATGGCTGAGCAGTATTCCATTGTATATATGTACCACATCTTCTTTATCCATTCCTCTGTTGATGGACATTTAGGTTGCTTCCATGTCTTGGCTATTGTAAATAGTGCTGCAATGAACACTGGGGTGCATGCATCTTTTTGAATTACGGTTTTCTCTGGATATATGCCCAGTAGTGGGATTGCTTGATCATATGGTAGCTCTATTTTTAGTTTTTTAAGGAACCTCCGTACCGTCTCTATAGTGGATGTACCAATTTACATTCCTATCAACAGTGTAGGAGGGTTCCCTTTTCTCCACAAATTCTCCAGCATTTATTGTTTGTACAAGATGTCTTAAAGTTCCCAAAAGGAAGGGAACTTGAAGGATGTGATAGAAGGTAAGGTGGAGAGATAGACAGGAGCATGATCACATTGCTTGCATATGAAGGATAAAGAATTTGAAGTGTATCCTAAAAAATTAAGGGAAGCTGCTGAATAATTTTAAGCTGGAAAAGAATTTGAATTTCAGACTGATCTTGCTGACTTCAGTAACCTAAGGGGATGTGGGGGACTCTATAGACTGTCAAGAGTATGGATTTCCATCATTCCGGAAAGGGGTGGAGGGATCCGAATCAAAGCAGATGCAATTACACCATTAGCTGCCTCAAAGGGGGAGTTTTAAATACCAATTTGTCCAACTAAAATTTACTTAATACCTACTATTTAGCATGGTCAAGAAAACAAAACAAAACAAAAATTCAAAAGAATTAAAAACAAAAAATATAAGTTACTTGGAATGCCCAGAATTTGGGTATTTTGAGTGATGGTTCAAATCACTCAAGAGTTAGCTTTTAACTACATTTCCAGTTAAAAGTACTCTTTGGGGTCAATTGCATCCATTTTCTTTCTGACCCTAAGTGCACTTGGTAGCATAGAGACAAACCAAAATGTCCCACAAGGAAGCCAGTGCATGTAGTTCCACAGTTCATTTATGCACACAATCCAGACACATTAAAGCTTTGACTTAGAGACTAATAAATTCACAAAATTAATATTTGAGCAGTGAAGTCCCACATGTTTAGATTCTGCAGGCAAGTTATCCACTGCAGTGTGATCAAAATTCAGGATGGAGAGACATAAACAATTAAGCTTGAGGTTAACTTTCTATAAAACTATTAGATGCTGAGATTCAAATATATGTTAGCTTCAAATGGCAACAAGTCTCCAGGGTTGTTAGATTAAAAAAAATTGTGCCTGAATTATATTTTTTATCTTTCTTGGTCACAGTCTCCTGTCATTTCCATATAAAAACAATAGCAATAGTCCCTCCATTTTTTTAAACACCCCAGAGAATCTCACTTCCCCTAAAGAAGCCTTCTGGTTTTGTTTGTTTGTTCACTTAATTTTTAGGGATAAGGAGCAGCAGCTTGTACATTGTCCTGTGTGTTTCAGACTTAAATACTTCTTGTATTTTTCCTTTGCTGTTAAGCCCATCTGTTGATTCAAGATACCACCTTTCATTCAGCTGGTGCCCTTTAAGTCATTCTGAATTACGTTGGTGCCTAAGGTGCTTCATATCTCGGACCCCTTTATAGTAAAATAGCACATGACAGGGCTTGATCCAACGGTCCTGAGAAAAAGCAGGTGTTATTTAAATTCTAGGGGGAAAGCACAGCTTCTTTATTTGATTTTTCAAGGTAATTGCTCAGACCCAAACCATCCAAAGCAATGAAAAATTTTAGCTAGGATACATTTTATGATATTATCCTCCAATTGCTTCAGAAACAACCATAAAATATCGAATTCTGTTCATAACAACAAACATTTTAAAATAAGTTGGTCAGATGTCTATGCCTGAGACAAAGCAATGGAGAGGGGGCGTGTGTATGTGGACATAAAACAAAGGATGGATTTCATAGATTGAGGTTCTGATATTTTCTTGGCAGTAAGATCAGAAGTTATGAACTACATGATCCTGAAATCCTTCCTAGAGGAAAACAATGCTTCCTTTATTTAGCTCAAGGCTCTCAAAACAAAAGACATCTGTAAGGGTCTGCTTCAAATTCCAAAGTTGTTTAAGTATGGATATGAAGCACACAAAACATTGTTATTTATAACATTCTTTTTAAAATGCATTTTAAAAATTTTACGTGAATTCATACATGTGTTCATATACATATATTTCAATAATGTAAACTTTTTGTTTCCTTTTTCACTTTTGCTTGGCTCCTCCATCCACCCCCCCACTGTCACCGACAGCCAGTCCTCCTACACACACACACACACACACACACACACACACACACACCCCCCAATGCACACACGCACTAGTGCACTCACACACACCATGTTGACTACTTAGCATGTATCCTTCCATAGTTCTTACTAAGCTTATATAATCATATATACACATACACACATTTGGGTGTTTGTTATAGCTTATTTTTACTAAGTGGATCATACTACACACCTATTTTTGCATCTTTTTTCCCCCTGAACATTCCTATAAAAATCCCTCCAAATCAAGTGGTACCTTCTTTTTAATGATTGGATAATAGTCTACAGTTGATGGACATAATGTATTCAACCATTCCCTCTTTGATTCCATTTGTTTCTAGCATTCTACCTCTATGAACCATCTAACAATAAGCATTTTTGTACAAACATCATTATATACTGGTAATTTACTTGTAAGGAGGAGATTTTCAACACTGAAATCATTCAGTCAAAGGGCATTCGATCAAACGGCATATGCCTTTTTCCCCATTTTTTATTGAAGTATAGTTGATTTACAGCAGTAGTTTCAGGTGTACAACATAGTCATTCAAAATTTTTATAGATTATACTCCATTTAAAGTTATTATAAAATATTGGCTATATTCCCTGTGCTGTACAATATATCCTTGTAGCTTATTTATATGATACATAGTAGTTTGTACCTCTTAATCCCCTACCCCTATCTTGCCCCTCTCCTCTTCTCTCTCCCCACTGGAAACCGCTAGTTTGTTCTCTATGTCTGTGGGTCTGTTTCTGTTTTGTTATATTTATTCATTTGTTTTATTTTTTAGATTCCACGTACAAGTGATAACATACAGTATTTGTCTTTCTCTGTCTGACTAATTTCACGAAGCATAACACCCTCCAGGTCCATCCATGTTGTTGCAAATGGCAAAATTTTATTCCAAACTGGAAAGGAAGAAGTAAAACTTTTGCTGTTGCAGATGACATGACATAGAACACCCTAAAGACACCACCAAAAAGCTACTAGAGCTCCTCAGTGAATTTGGTAAAGTTGCAGGATACAAAATTACTTTCAGAAATCCATTGTATATTCTTCTTCCTTTGTCATAGCATGCCTGATGATTTTTGATTGGTTGTTAGACATTGTAAATTTTACCTTGTTGGTAGTTAGATATTTTTGTGTTCCTAAAAAAAATTTCAAGCTTTGTTCTAGGATGTAATTAAGCTACTTGAAAACAGTTTGATTATTTTGGGGCTTTGTTTTAAGCTTTGTGAAGATGAGACCTGAGTAGCCTTTAGTGAAGGTCTAATTTTTATTTCATGATTCAGTCAATATCCATGTTATTACTCTCTCTGATGCCCTGTGAATTATGAGGTTCTACTCTCTAACTAGTAGGAACAAAAACTATTCTTGACTCTGTGAATTCTGGAGATTGTTCCTTCTCCTGTTTTGGGATTGTTCCATTCCCCAGCCTCTGGTAGTTCTCTTATGCACATGCATCGATCAGCTCTCATTTGAAGGGACCCTATGCAAGATCTCTGGAAAACTCTCTGTGGACCCTCTCTTCTTCAGTATATGTCCTGAAAACTCAACACTAAGCTTCATTGGGGTTCTCCCTCCCTGCATTGCTGCCAGGAAATTCTTTCTGAGCAGCAGGCTCAACTTGCTCAACTCATTTGTTTATCCTCTCTCAGGGATCAGTGGCCTCCACTGCCTGATGTCCAATGTTTGAAAACTGTTGTTTTCATTCATTTTTTTCTATTAAAACTTGTTCTAAGTCCCTGTTATTCCATTTTGAATGGAAGCAGAAATTCAAAATAATAATATTTAACATGCATCATAAAGGTTCAATTATTAAAAGCTTTTTTTTAGATGAGGCAAGAATTCCTTGACAGATCAATAAATCTGTATATCATTGACAGGTAGTCATGTAATGTGTAATAAAGGTGGCACCATAAATCGGTGGTCAAAAAGAGGAATTAATCAGTAAAATGAGCTGGAAAATTACTTAGCTATTTGGGAACAAAATCAATTATATCCTCACCACACAAAATACTTGAAATAAATTTCAGTTGGAGTAAAGAATGACCGTAAATCAAAACCAAGAAAATACAAACAATACAAGAAGTAAATACAAACAATAGACATGAATATTTATTTAATACTTCCATGCACAGAATTTCTAAGTTTAAATTTAAGACTGTGTTTGGAAACACATCTGATTGATAGAAAGAAAAAACTGCATGTCGAGAATCGTTAAACACAAATGAGAAAAGTTGAGAACATTACTTTCAACAAACATTTATACACAACACGTTAATAAATTTTTGTAAATTAAAGAGAATGGAAATTAACACAAAAATAAATATGATCTCAAAATATAAATGAGTCCATGTTATGAGTATATAGTCCTCAAAATTCTAAATTCGATTACTAAGTAAGCTTGTGATAAACTACTGAAAATGGTAGTAATCAAATAATTGCAAACTAAAAGTAAATATTACAATATTTTTTTACCTATCAAATTAAAGAAGATTAAGAAAAGAATGAGGGCTTCCCTGGTGGTGCAGTGGTTGAGAGTCCACCTGCCGATGCAGGAGACACGGGTTCGTGCCCTGGTCTGGGAAGATCCCACATGCCGCGGAGCGGCTGGGCCCGTGAGCCATGGCCGCTGAGCCTGCGCTTCCGGAGCCTGTGCTCCGCAACGGGAGAGACCACAACAGTGAGAGGCCCACGTACCGCAAAAAAAAAAAAAAGAAAAAAAAAGAAAAGATGAAACCCAAAATTGGCAAGGAAGGGGAAATGAAATGCATGTTTACTATATTGCCAGTGGAAATAAAAATAAGAATTATCTTTGTGAAAGCAATTTTGCAATATTTATCAGCAGTTTTAAAAGTGCTCCTCTCTTCCTATTCTGTAATTCCACTTCTGGGAACCTATCCTTAGCAATAATAATTCTAAATGCAAACATTTATTTGTACATGAAAAATTTCAAATTATAAAATAATGGAAACAGTCTAATATTGATCAAATAAATGATATATCTAAATAATAAAATAGTATTGCATCATTAATAATGTTCACAAAGAATTTAGAGACAAAATATAGTTGCTAAGTTTAAAAAATAGGAAGAAAATCAGATATATAGTAAGTACTCAACCATGTTAAAATTTCATGGAACTAATGACCAGAATGACATTCACAAATATGTTATCATCACTGAAAACAGGAATATAGACTACTGTGTTTTCTTCCTCATACTTCTCTGTATTTTCCAAATTTTCAATGATGAACATACATTATTTTTATAATCAGCAAAAAGTTAACACTAAAAAATGTCCTCAAGATGTATTTAAAACGTCTTACAGGGTCTGTTTTAAAATGATCTCATGCTTGGTGTCCTCTTACAGATAAAATTTGAAGATCTTCAAATTTCCTGATCTAGAAATCATCATTATTGTCAGTGTTATCAGGGTTTTCATCATCTTCTGGAGCTGCTGTTAAAACATCACTAGTGATAAAATGTTTGGGCAGTAATTGACTTCTAAGGAAGTAGAGTTCTTCCCTCATGTTCTCATCATGACCTACCTCATTTCTATTCTTTGAGTTCATTTACTAGTCTGCAAGGTCCCTGAGAGTAAGATCTTTGTCAGAATCAGTTCTGAAATAATGCGGCATTAGAAAGAGATGAAGTGCTATCAAGTAGACCGTGATTTAAATTTACTAGCTATGTACAACTGGAAAAACCAATCAACTTTTCTGAGTCTCAAGATTTTTACCTGCAAAATGGAGATAGGGCTTCGCTGGTGGCGCAGTGGTTGAGAGTTTGCCTGCCGATGCAGGGGATACGGGTTTGTGCCCTGGTCCGGGAAGATCCCACATGCCGCGGAGCGGCTGGGACTGTGAGCCATAGCCGCTGAGCCTGCGTGTCCGGAGCCTGTGCTCCGCAACGGGAGAGGCCACAACAGTGAGAGGCCCTCGTACTGCAAAAAAAAAAAAAAAAAAAAATGGAGATAATAAAACCTACTTCCTAGAACTACGAAGTGTTAGAAATTGTAGATACAGAAACAAATCGCTTAGTAGGTATTCAATAAATTGGAGCTATTATTATAGTTATTAGTAGTAATATGTTGTAGAGTAAAGGCTAAATAGACGTTTCTTACTGACTGATGGAAGGGATACACATTGAAATCATACAGTCACTTACACTCTTTGGAAAAACAGCGAACCAATCTTGAGATACATTGTTGCACATTATTAGTTACATACTTGCTCCTCCTAAAAGTAATATTTTAAACAAGATGCTTAGAGGGGCCTTCATCCAAAGAAGGCACTTTTTAAAAAATCACTTTATTGAGGCAAGATTAATATAGAAAAATCTGTAGGTATTTAATGTATACAATTTAACGCGTTTGAGAAAAAGCACACACCTGTGAAGTCATCATCACTATTAATGCCATAAACTTAGGCATCACCTCTGAAAGTTTCCTCCTGCACCCTTTGTTTTCTTCTTTCCTTTTATCATAAGAGTACTTAATATAAGATCTACCTTTTTAGAAATTTTAAAAGTATATAACACATTATAGTTGATCATAGGTTCTATGTTGTAAAATCGATCTACAGAATTTATTTTGTGTAACTGAAACTTTGTACCATTTGATCAACACCTCCCCACTTCTCCCTCCATCCTGTCCCGGGCAACCACCATTCTATTCTCTGCTTCGACTAATTTAGGTGAGATGGTGCAGAATTTGTTTTTCTGTGTCTGGCTTGTTTCACTTGGCAAGAAGGAACTTCTAAGAGCACAATTTAATAGTGTAATAAGTGAACTAGTGAGTGATTTGGGAGCAACAGGAATGGTCCTAGAATAAACTCCAATCTTCCTTACTTTGCCTATGGGTACGGTCATAAATATAATTATGAAACCGTGAAATTTCAGGCATAGACAAAATCTTGAATATCTTTTCCACCAACACTTCAGAGAGGAAAACCAAGACCCAATGAGCTGAAGGAACCTCCCCAAGGTACAATGTCAGAGGCAGGACTAGAAGCCAGATCAGGCTTTGTGGTTCCCAGTCTAACCTTCCCTGATACTGTATTTCAAGATAAGGAGGTGAGAGAGAGGGAAGATGGTTACAGTGGTGATGGTGATGCTGCTAAAAAAAGTCCTACATGCATAATGTCTTCTCTTCACCTTGTTTTGCAGAGAGACACTGATTTGCTGTAGCATGGTGTTATGGGCTGAATTATGTGCCCCCCAAATTTATATGTTGAAGTCCTAACCTTCAGAACCTGAGAATGTAACACTATTTGGAGACAAGTTCTTTAAAGAGGTAAATAAGTTAAAAATGGGATCATTAGGGTAAGCCCTAATCTAATATGATTGGTATCCTTATAAAAAGAGGAGGTTAGGACACGGACGACACAAAGGGACTACCACATGAGGACACAGCGTGAAGGCGGCCATCTGTAAGCCAAGGCAAGGCCTCAGAAGAAACCAAACTGCTGACACCTTAATCGTGGACATCCAGCCTCCGGAACTGTGGGGCGTACATTTCTGTTGTTTAAGCCACCCAGTCTGTGGTATTTTACTATGGCAGCCCGAGCAAACTAACATACATGGCAATTTTGTTCCTTTTATGAAAGCAATTATTTGCACTAATTCTTCTTGCTGAGTAGAACTGGTCCTGGTCACTCGTGCCCTTCTCATGGGGGAATTTTTTATGACTGAAGGCATGGGAGAAAGGAAAAAAGTGGAAAGATGAATCAAAGGAATTAAACCCTAAGAAAGTAGAAGAGGATAGAGAATGAAGTTGATTAAAAACTGACAGACAACATAGGGAAAAGACCACCATTGTTAAGTGAATTTTTCTTGGGTTTAGGAAAATTTCCTTTTGCTCACAGAGATTTCAATGCTGATCTAAATGAATTTCCCTCCCTTGAAACCTTCCTTTCACCTGCATCTTCTTAATCATTGTATTTAATTACATAATAACTATACATTTTATGGTGATTTTGCAAGTGGAAAAACAGGGCTTCCATGGTTCAGTGAATATGAAATTGCAAAAAATCCTCATCATACTTGTACAAAATAGATCACATCAACTGAACTATAGCAAGATATTCATTTTGATTTGCAATGACATGTCATATCTAGAACAAAGAAGCCTGTGTCACTTGTGTGCAGACAAACAGCTTTAAGTTGCAAATAAGTGTGTGCTCATTGTGAAAGCAGGTCACTTTTGGACCATTGCATTTCACCAATTAACTGGATGCCTGCCCACTTATTATTTACCTCAGAGATAAGATTTATGCCTCTTGCTCAAATCAGGATATATTTGTTTTTTAACACGTTGATTACAGTTTAACTTATTGCTTGCTTCATTGTTTGCTCTCTTTCACAAAGATAATGATGACCTGAGAAAGAAAAGATAAGTAGTGTGTACTCAGATAGAGACTTGTTTTAGCTTGAAAACCTTTTACAAATAAAGTTATTACTTTTTTAACCTACCTATTTACATGTCCAAGACTTTGTAAAAATGTCTGTACCTTTTATTCCCTATTTACCAGTATTTTAGCAAGAAACATCGAGGCCTGCAGAAGTAAGGTGCTTTTGTAGGGTGTCGTAGATGATTTTTTACTTTTAAATTGTGAGTCCTACTTTGTCATCAAGTGATTTCTTCATGACTTAGACACAACATATATCTTGCGGTGACTCTCCAGTGACTGATTATATAAGCCTTGATGACAAATTTATAATTATAAAGGGTTTTTTTTTCAGACAGAGAAAATGCTTCTGGGATAAGTCTCTTAAGGCTAAGATGTTATATTTCTGGCTTTTTCTTTGAGATCATTTAAATTAAAATTGATGTGGAAAATGGTATGTAAAATATTGTCTGGTGATTTCAAATAGCCTGGGTTCATTAGAACAGCAAAAATACTTACTAAGAATTTATCAGAACCTGAACAAGGTGGTACCTACCAGATGAAGCAAAGTAAATTTAATCTGCAGCTTAATTAAAGAGTAAAATGTTGTGATGATCATATGAATCATATATTTTCATAAGAAAATGTCCACAGAAATCTAGGCCATAATAAGTGATAGTAAAAATCTATTTTAACTTTTGAAATATCCATGAGAGAGTGAAGATTTAGTCTGAGTGAGGTTTGGGTGCCAGGAAACTATATGCACAAAATTTAGATTTAATGATGACTCATTGGATGGCTTTATGTAACTCTTGGCTTTAGTTCCTTCACACCATGGAGGGAATCACAATTTCTTATTTTCTCACATAAATCTTGGTAAATGTCGGTTTAAGAAATCAATCCACCAACTCAGAATATTTTATTTGGGGCCTTCTAGGCACATGTGGTCCCTTTGTTTACATGAGCTTTTTCAAAACAGATGCAAAGGATGATTAAGAATAAGCAATTCCCAGGTTTCGGCACCAAAAAAAAAAAAAAGAATAAGCAATTTGCATACAAACATGATGAGGTGGTCTTATTTCCAAAAGGCATTTTATTTTCCAGCGTTCGGGGGCCTGGAATTATGAGGCAGGGGAAATATAGTTCCAAGTGCTCAGACAGAAGTAAGGCATCTGCTCTTTGGGAGTTAAAAAGAAAATCTTCCTTTTTCTTACCACAAGGAGGATGCTTTCTTGAAGGACTAAAAAAACCACCAAACAGCCTTTATTTAATGTTAGATTAAGTGCATTCCGCTGGGAGACTGAGACAAATTAATGACACTATGTCAATCCTCGTAGTTAGCAAGGAAAGCAGTCTCAACTATTTTAACAGAAGTTTTGTCAAAATTTAATATCCGAGTGCCTTTATTTGCAAAGTCTCTGCTATCTGTTATAGCTGTACCATCCAGTTATTTAATCTGTCTGCAATCACTACAAGCATAGGACAGAGAAAGACTGATAGATGTTGATAGATTGATAGGTGTGGAACCGTATATATAACTCTTGTGACAAATTGCTCTGTTTTCAGTTCATACATATGTGCAAGGCTATTATGAAAATACACCAATTTCCTCTTCCAAAACATTGTCAAAAGGTGAAGGCAAAAAAGACTGTGCTGTCTATCTCTCTACCTTCATCTAACTTCTGAACCTTTCTTCAGCTGCAGGTTGTTCTCAAACTTCTCTGAGAAACCTTTATGTGACTGTACCAGTTAGTTTTTGCTACCCAGCAAACTACTCCAAAATTAAACGCTTAAAACCACCATTTTTTTTTTTTTTTTAATTTTAAGGCACACAATGTTTCAGACACTTTTTATTTATTTATTTTTTGCGGTACGCGGGCCTCTCACCGTTGTGGCCTCTCCCATTGCGGAGCACAGGCTCCGGATGCGCAGGCTCAGCGGTCGTGGCTCACGGGCCCAGCCGCTCCGCGGCATGTGGGATCCTCCCGGACCGGGGCACGAACCCGCGTCCCCCGCATCGGCAGGCGGACTCCCAACCACTGCGCCACCAGGGAAGCCCCCAAACCACCATTGTTTAATTTGTAATTCTATGGACTGGCAATTTGGGCTGGGACTGGCTAGGGAGGTGTTGACTGGGCTTCATTTGTCTAAGGCGAGGGTCAGCAAACTTTTTCTGTAAAGGGCCAGATGTAAATATTTTAGGTTTTGTGGGCAATACAATCTCAGTCATGATTGCTCAACCCTGCCAGCATAGCGCTAAAGAAGCCATAGATAGCAGTGAATGAATGCACTTGGCTGTTTTCCAATAAAACTTTATTTACAGCAAACAGGCAGCTGTCCAGCCAACCTCTGCTCTAGGGTCAGTTGCCTGTCTGCTGTGGGCTGGCTGGTCTAGAATGGCATCAGCTGAAATGTCGAGTGCTTTTCAAGCTTCTGTTTACATCCTGTTTGCCAACTCCCCATTAGCCAAAGCAAATCACAAGGCCAACCCAAATTCAAGAGCTGCAGAAATAGACTACCCCTCTTGGTGGGAGGGGAAGAATTTGTGGCTATTTCTGGTCCTTTAGCTCACAGCCAACCATAATTCACTTACCTAATTTATCTTCAGAAATATATACTAAGGAGCCGAGACACAGCTGGGGCTCATAGTAGGCAGGCACAGTCAGGCTGCCTGCACTGATCCTGAGTGCCACCTCTGCTGGTAGAGCTGGAATTCACAAAATCTCTTAGAAGGATTCTCCTTCCTAGGATGAGATCAGATGGCTCTGGAGAGATTGCCACCCTATGCGTCTTATGTGCATTAAGTGACCAAGTAGCGTAACCTGAGAATGAAAAAACATCAATTCCTACTGATAGCATATCTTTCACCATTAGAACCACTTCTTTGGAGTTAACAAAGGGAGGTGCCTGTCCCCAGGAACGCCCAATCAAAGTGCAGTCAGGCCAGCAGAAAGGCCAACTTATAGCTCAGATTTACTACCTGCCATCTTGCCAAGACCCTTATGACCCCAAGGGCACCATAGTGTCTGCTGGCTGCTCTCACTGCTCACAGTGCTTTCATGTTGTTCTATAATGGTCTCTTTGTGTCTGTTCTGTTTTCTCCTTGTCTTTGAGAGTAGGAGCAGGTCTTATCCACCCAACATCTGTTGAAGGGCCACTCAAATGTAAATTTGGGGTGCTGATGTGAGTATGACGGAGGGGAGAGAAAGTATAGGCACAGAGGGCACATTCTTAGGAAGGTAGATCGTAAGGAGGTGTTGCTCAGGCCTGTTAATGGCAACATGAAAACATCTCAAATCAAGTGCATCCTGTTTCATGGTTTGCATGGAGGAAGGAACATATCATTAACTGGGTGTCTGTCATTTTGTAGGCCCATCTTTAAGAACCTGGCTTACATTCCCTCATTTAGTCTTCCTAAAAACCCCTTGGCATACGTATTATTATGCCCATATTTCAGATCAGAAAACTGAGGCTTAGAGAAGTTCAATCAATTTCCCAAGGCCACAATTTGATCAGAATCAAAACCCAAAACACGCTCTCGCTCTGACAACTCTAACTGCTTCCTCCAAGACTGGAGAAGTTATGTGGGTGTTTCTTCCATCATATTGTCTCATTCCCTCAAAGCAAACAGCATTAACTTTCCAAATGTTTGATACCTAAGCTTTCCTTTACACTTTGGTCTGATGAGTTTTCCAAACTGCCCAGTGATGGTCAGAAACAACAGCAGTTTGAGTTTGGACACATGACACACTCTCTACTCTGTGTTCAGAATCTTGTCATCTCTTGTTAGAATTAAGAGAGATCCTAAGAAATCATCCATCTTGCCTGGTGCTCTCTTCAAGGACGGGAAATTGCCTCAACCTCTCTCTAATTGCTATGTTCTTCTTTACTCAAGGATCCCCAGCAGAAAATCCCTACCTTTTCTACTGCAGTGTTTTTCTTTTCTTCCAGTGTTTTCTTCTCTTGAAAGAAAAGAATTTCTTTCTAATGAAGATCTAAAGTTATTGCACTTTTAACTTAAATCTCTTATTGTATTTCTGTCTTCTAAGAAGATAAAGAAAAATGACCCAATTTATCCCCGTAAAAATCCTACTATACATTTAAATTAGTAGTAATTATGCCTTTGGCTCCTCTCGATCTCCTCTACATTCTTCAATTCATTTTTGGCATCCTTTAGGAATAATAATCCTGATCACAATCATATATTTTTTTATCTTTAGAGACTCCTTATTTACAAGGACCAGACTGACAATCATAATTCCACCTCTTAGGAGATGAGCCTTTGGACTTGATCATGTGACACAATGAAAAGAACAAGGAATTTGGAGTTAGATATTCTTGGTTTCAGCCCTGGGTCAACCAATGATTAGCTTATTTACTTCTGAGCCTCAGTTTTTCCTTCAATCTATTTTATTCGTTCTCTTTCTTTTTGGAGGGAGGATATATTTTGACATTTGGGAAGTTTTATGTTTTTGTTGGAACCTAGTATATAGTTACGGCAACAAACGAAATAATGCCCTCCCCCAAAGGTGTCCATGTCCTAATTCCTAGAACCTATGAATATGTTATGTTACATGGTAAAGGGGAGTTAAGGTTGCAGATGGAATTAGAGTTATTAATCAGCTGACTTTAAGATAAGGAGATCATTCGGGATTATCTGGGTGGCCCAATGTAATCACAACAGTACTTAATAGTGGAAGAAGGAGAAAGGAGAGTCAGAGGGAGAAGGCACATAGGATGATGGAAGCACGGTCAGAGGAATGCAATGTGAGAAGCACTCGACTCACATGACTAGCTTTTTGTGTGTGTGTGTGTGTGTGTGTGGTACGCGGGCCTCTCACTGCTGTGGCCTCTCCCATTGCGGAGCACAGGCTCCGGACGCGCAGGCTCAGTGGCCATGGCTTATGGGCCCAGCCGCTCCGCGGCACGTGGGATCCTCCCAGACCGGGGCACGAACCCGTGTCCCCTGCATCGGCAGGCGGACTCTCAACCACTGCGCCACCAGGGAAGCCCCAACATGACTAGTTTTGAAGATGGAAAAAGGGGACCACGAGCCAAGGAATATGGTATCTCTAGTAGCTGGAAAGGCAAGGACACGCAGTCTCCTCTAGCACCTCCAAAAGAAATGCAGCCCTAGCATCACCTGGATTTTAGCCCAGTGAGACCCATTTTGGACTTCTGACCTCCAGAACTGTAAGACAATACATTTACATTGTTTAAGCTGCTAAATTTGTGATAATTTGTTAAAATAGCAATAGAACACCTATACACTAATGTCTTTATCAATACCCTTTGTCCCTTTTTGTTTATACTGTCTATGATGAGCAATTTTTTTTAAAGATGAAGATTTTTTAATTGAGAAGATGACTTTTTTTTTGGCCACACCCTTCATTGGAAGCACAGAGTCTTAACCACTGGACCATCAAGGAAGTCCCTACAATGAGCAGTTTTGAAATTAGCTCATAAACACTTTCTACCCCCTCTTCCCTCCCCCAGGATATAATTTGGATCCCAATTTATGTATATGTAAGGCAGTCAGCAAATTTATCATACTTTCTATGTACTCTCTCCTTTCTCATTCATGCTTTGAATACTACATTCACGTGGTCAGAAATAACCATTACAAACTATTTTCTCCCCTTTCACCACGATTTTAGTCTTAGATCATGTATTGGTTTTCTGAAGCTTATTTTCTAGTAGATTTGTCAGGAAGGGCTCATGGGAATAATATTCTCCAAGTTCTTGTAGATTCGCAACAGTCTGCCTGTAGCCTCTATATTTAAAGGTCAGCTCGGTTGCTTATCAAAAAACCTTGGCACACATTTTCTTTCCCGTAGTGTCATAAATATGCTGACTCCATTGTCTTTGGGCATAAATAGTCTAATGTCAATCTGATTTATCTCCCTTATCGGTGACATGGTATTCTAGCTTGAAAACACCAATACTTTTCTTAGAACATGTCTTAATGCTGCCTGTTCTGGTAGATTATCTGAGATGGCTTTTTCAGTTTTTTTCATTTTACTTCAGGAAGGTTTTCTTGAATTCATTCCTGAGCTTTGCTCTCTCCCTTACTCATTTCTTTCCTTGCCTCTAGGGCAACCGTTTCTATTCATGTGGGCCTTGTCTTGGAAGGGCGCTTCAGTAGGTCAGCTTTGAGAGTTCTTAGGGCCCACACCACTCCAGCAAAATTTTACCGTAAGGTGGTTCCTAGATTGGAACCTGGAAATATCCCTTCTAGTTTTGGCTCTTCTCAGGTTGACTCCTGAGTTTTCCAGGCTAATAAATCGATGGGCCATTTCTGGATTATCTGTTTCTTGGGGTCACTGAAAGTTACCATCCTTTTCCTGTCTTTCGCCGTGCACAGTGGCTGCCTCTTCACCAGTCTTGTTGCTGTTGGTGTTTTGTCCCAAATCTGTTTCTCTTTCGCGCTTGATGAAGACACCTTGCCACTTGGCTTTGTTGTAGATGTTTCTAGATTTACTATCTTAGTTGCTCTGTAATTTTTGTGGGTGTGTGAGAAGACTCAAAAGGTATGCTGCTGCCAGCACTACTACCTTCCTAGAATTCCTTTCATTAAAATGAGATTGATAAATGATAGTAATAAAACCTACTTTCCTATGCCACAAGGTTGTTACAGAAATCAAGTGAGATAATGTCCATGATGACATGCATAAACCACGGAACAATCTACACACGTTATTTTGGATCACTCGTGGGAGAGACTACAGCCCTTTCATCGCTCAGACTACATCCAATGCAGCATCCACCTACCAGACATTAACACGCTCACTTTCACGAACACTGATTACAGTGTCACACGGAGGTAGGGTGCAATCAGACCCCATACACTGAAATCAAAACTCCTGTATTTCCAGAGGATTATTGCTATACTATTAAACTATACACTGGAAACAGGTGGCAAGTATTATATTTAACATCTTAGTATTCTAATCCTCAGTACAATATTCCAGAAGGAAAATCTGACCAAAAAGAAGAAGAAGAAGAAGAAGAAGAAGAAGAAGAAGAAGAAGAAGAGGAAGAGGAAGAGGAAGAGGAAGAGGAAGAGGAAGAGGAAGAGGAAGAAGAAGAAGAAGAAGAAGAAGAAGAAGAGGAAGAAGAAGAAGAAGAAGAAGAAGAAGAAGAAGAAGAAGAAGAAGAAAGTCTAAATAAAATAAATTGGTTGAATAAAAGGAACCCATGGGAAAGGGTAAATTCATATTGCCATGGTTGGATTTTCTCAGAAACGTTCCCAGATTTAAAACTACAGCTGTACTACATGTAAAACAATGAAATTAGAATGCTCCCTAACACCATACACAAAAATAAACTCAAAATGTATTAAAGACCTAAATTTAAGGCCGGATACTATAAGACTCTTAGAGGAAAACATAGGCAGAACACCCTTTGACATAAATTGCAGCAAGATCTTTTTCAATCCACCGCCTAGAGTAATGAAAATAAAAACAAAAATAAACAAATGGGCCCGAATTAAACTTAAAAGCTTTTGCACAGCAAAGGAAACCATAAACAATACAAAAAGACAACGTTCAGAATGGGTGAAAATATTTACAAATGAAGCAACTGACAAGGAATTAATCTCCAAAATATACAAACAACTTATGCAGCTCAATATCAAAAAAACAAAACACAGCCCAATCAAAAAATGGGACAAAGATCTAAATAGACATTTCTCCAAAGAAGACATACAGATGGCCAACAAACACATGAAAAGATGCTCAACATAACTATTTATTAGAGACATGCAAATCAAAACTCCAATGAGGTATCACCTCACACTGGTCAGAATGGCCACCATCAAAAAATCTACAAACAATAAATGCTGGAGAGGGTGTGGAGAAAAGGAAACCTTCCTACACTGTTGGTGGAAATGTAAATTGGTACAGCCACTATGGAGGTCCCTTAAAAAAATAAAAACAGAGCTACCATATGATCCAGCAATACCATTCCTGGGCATATATCCGGAGAAAATCATAATTTGAAAGGATGCATGCACCCCGACGTTCATTGCAGCACTATTTACAATAGCCAGGACATGGAAGTGACCTAAATGTTCATCAACAGAGGAATGGATAAAGAAGATGTGATACATATATACAATTGAATACTACTCAGCCATAAAAAGGAATGAAATAATGCCATTTGTAGCTACATGGACGGACCTAGAGACTGTCATACAGAGTGAGGTAGGTCAGAAAGAGGAAGACAAACATCGTATAATATTGTTTATATGTGGACTCTAGAAAAATGCTACAGAGGAACTTATTTGCAAAGCAGAAATAGAACCACAGATGTAGAAAACAAACTTATGGTTACCAAGGGGGGAGAGGGGATGGGATGAATTGGGAGATTGGGATTGACATATACACGCTGCTATATATAAAATGGAAAACTAATGAGAACCTACTGTATAGCACGAGAAACTCTACTCAATGCTCTGTGGTGACCTAAATGGGAAAGGAATATAAAAAAGAGTGGATATGTGTACATGTATAACTGATTCACTTTGGTGTGCAGCAGAAACGAACACAACATTGTAAAGCAACTATACTTCACTAAAAATTAATTAAAAAAATAAGAAAGTAGAGAGTGGACAGAAAAAGAAAAAGAACTATAGCTGTCAACCCCTATAGTTACTGACAGCAATTTACTTTTTAAATGATAAAAAAAAGGGCTCCATGGAAATACCTAAAAGGAGAAAGATAGAAGTGAATGAGTTCAATAAAAATATGGAAATCCATTTTAAAGATGCCAGAGGCAAGGTTTGGGTACAGAAAAATAACGAAAGCATGCAAACATATTACAGAATAACAGAGCTCTTGTCACTTTCCTGCCTCCTTGTGGTAATTATCCTGAAAGGTCAGAGAAGAGTTTTCTTGACTATAGGAACTAATTTAAGGCAATAAATGCTGTTTAAAAGGCAGTTGAGGGCCCTGGAGAACAATACGTGTGAGTCAGCAGGTCCTGGAGAGGGCAGAGCAGGCCACAGGAGCTCACTCCTCAGGACCTTTCCTCCTGCCCTGCTCAGGAAATCTGAAAAAAGCCCAGTAGACTTGCCTTGCTGGTCTCACTTCTGCAGCCTCCAATCCCCACAGTCCACCTCTCCTGGCAATCAGGCCCCTTTCCTCTGCACTTTGATGGAAAGTCTCTGGCCAAGGTCACCAAAGATTCCCCATAATGCCACCAAATCCCCCAGTCCTCGCACAATCCTTGGGTGGGTGATGCGCTGCTGACCACCCCCAGATCTTCGCCAACCTCCACTTCCTCAACTGTTTCTTTCCCGGTTTGGCCTCAGCGTCTCTGACTGAAACCACTCAGGTGTCTCCAGCAGTTCCCTCTTTCCTACCTGCCCCTTAAATGTGGTTGGTCCCAGGGTCCCCTGAAAGGTTTGTCTGTTTGTTCTCATGGCTTCCACTACCATTTCTGGGCTGAAGACAGCTATACCAGTGCCTGGTTCTGGTCTCCATCTTGCCCAGCTCAGCCAAGCATTTCTTTTTTTTTCTTTTTTATAAATTTACAAATTTATTTATCTATCTATCTATTTATTTATTTAGGGCTGGTCCATACCCACCATCTACTTCCTTTTTTCAGGATCCTGCAGTCCAAGAAACTATCCCTCTGCCCTAAATCACCCCAGGGCTACGTACCAGACAACTAGGGACCATCCTTACAGCCCAGAGCCTGCCCAAATTATTCAAACTATTCAATCCTAAGCCTGCTCTGTTTGTCTACCCTGCCTTGCTCATTCCTTTTCACAAAAAACACAATAAGGGCTCTTGCTTACATTTCCCGCTCACTCTTTTTGCCTCCTGACTGACTCTGGTGCTTCCCCATGTGGCCCTGCATGATGTGGAGGGCATCCTGATTCTAGGGATCTGTGAGTAAGAACTTATTCCTTCATGGCAGTCATTTCCGTGTCTGCATGTCTTACCATACTTGAGTAAAACAAATCCGAGGAACATTTTAAAATGCAGGGCCTTGGAACTTCCCTGGCGGCCCAGTGGTTAGGGCTCTGTGCTTCCACTGCAGGGGCATGGGTACAATCCCTGGTTGGGGAACTAAGATCTTGGCATGCCGCATGGTGTGGCCAAAAAGAAAAAAAATAAATAAATGAAACAATAATAAAATACAGGGCCTGTGAAACTCCTGCTCAGATTTTTACAGCCCAGAATTTCTGACTAAGAAACCTCAGCTAAACTGAACTGGTAAATGTCTTCCCTTTGTTCAACAAAGTAACACAAGGAAAGTATTAAAAGCAAGAACAGGGGCTTCCCTGGTGGCGCAGTGGTTGAGAGTCCGCCTGCTGATACAGGGGACATGGGTTCGTGCCCTGGTCCGGGAAGATCCCACGTGCCGTGGAACAGCTAGGCCCGTGAGCCATGGCCGCTGAGCCTGCGCGTCTGGAGCCTGTGCTCCGCAACGGGAGAGGCCACAACAGTGAGAGGCTCACGTACCGCAAACAAACAAACAACAAAAAAAGCAAGAACACTTTGGGAACGTTCTGTTTGGACAAGTGTAGTGACAAGTGTTGAAGGTTTGCTCCAAGGGGGCTTCTCTTTTCTTTTTTTAAAGATGTTTGAAATGCTTAAGAGAATTTGATCTACTAAATTTTAGGAAAGTTTTTCACACTAGATTTGTGAATCTGCCTTTGTAAATGTGAGAGAATCAAATGTATTAACTTTGTAAATGTAGTTTGAAATATCTAAGGTAATTCGAGTAATTAAAGTTGAAACTGGTGTTAAATATTGAGGAGAATTTGATATGTCAAATTTATGAAATAAGTGCACATTAATCAAATAAACAATTTAAGTGATGGTCCTTTTTCTTATACAAAAATCACTAAGGTTATAAATATAACTTATAAGTTGAGCTTAAAAGCTTAAAAATATAGGTTTTTATATTTATTACTTTGATAAATTTAATAGTTAGACACAAGTAACTATAAGAATATTTTTCTGTGCATGAAAGCTCTTTGCACAGAAAAATCAGTAACACAACATTTTTCAAAGGCTTCACAATGCACCTAAAATCAAGTCTAAAATCCTTAGCACAGTGCAAAGTTCCTGGAGAGGCAAGTCAACTGCTGCATCCCTTTCCTTGTCATCCCCATGCTTCTCCATCCTCTGCCTCACTTCCCAAACCTAGTCTCTGGGGCTACCTATCGCTGGCTGCCAGCTGCCCTACCCCCTATACATGCCGGGGCCATCTTAACCTTCCTCCCCATCTGGCTCTCTCCTGCCCTTCCTTCAAGTCCCAGCTTGAATGTCTCTTCCAACCAAGCCCCTTCTGAAACAAACTCGTATGATATTCTGTACTTGGCAAGTAAAAATCCACATTAGAATTCCCACCTATGTATTAATTGCTTTGGGCTCCCCTGGACGCTCAGGGGCTACTTCTTGGGCAGAAACAACCTCCTCCGAGTGGTACCGTTTGGCCAGGTCCCCAATAGGTGTTTTCTAAAGCAACAAGCAAGTTCCTTGTCTTTTGAAATTCAGTAAGAAGGCCACAAGTGACACTTCAGACCCCCAGGACGAATCCCCAACCACTGATGTTTGAGGCAAGGGAATGTGAGCCCTCTGCCTCATATGACCACACCCTCCCAATGCAATGTCCCCCTACCCAGTCTTTCATTTGCTGCAAAGTTTTGGCCAAATCTCTTCTCTTCATCTATGAAAGATATCTGATGATTAGCAGGGCCATAATATTCTAAAGAAATGGAAATGGTACAATTGTATAGAAAAGAAAAAGAAAGAGAACCTTGACTCTTCACTCCATTCACACACAAAAAACTTTTGGAGGATGTATTATAAACACAAATGTAAAACCTAGAACTATAAAGCTTCCAGAAGAGGACCTAAGAGGATATTTTCACCACTTTGGGACAGGCAGATTTCACACATAGGACAGAAACAGCCTTAACCACAAAGGTTTGGGGTTGTTTATTTACATAGTTCTTTTATTCTGCCACACTGGTAAGTGTTATATGATATACTTGCCAAGCTGATATTTGAAATTCGATATTTGATACAGCCCCTTTCATTTCTAAAAACCCCAAATCTTAAAAAGTTCATACTTATTAACATCACCAGAAATGTTATCCTAGTGGATCCTGGATCAGAGGGAAAAAAATATTGTTATAAAGGATAGCATTCAGATAACTGCTGAAATTTGAGTATGGAGTGTACAATTTTACTCAGGTCATGTAAGAGAATGTCCTTATGAAATGCATGATGAAATATTTAGGAATATAGGGATATTTATATGCCATTTACTTTCATATGATTCAGGGAAAAAATACATATGACAGAAAGAGTGAGAGAGAGAGAGAGACAGAAGCAGAGAGCGACAGTGAGAAAATGTGGCAAAATATTAACAACTGAGGAATCTAGGTAAACAGCATATGAGTGTTTTTTGTGCTTTTCTTGCAACTCTTCTGTAAGCTAGAATTTGTTTTTTTTTTTTTAATTTTAAGAACTAAAAAAAAAAAAGGTCTTGCTGAAATTGAATTGAATCCTGTCTCCAAAAGACTCCCATCTCTTTGGATCTAATTCTGTCCCTTATGTGATCTTTCTGGACAGACTGATGTTTTTCCACTATGATAGCATTTCAGACATCAGAATGATGGTATCATGACTCTCCCCAACTTTTTCTCACCCGGTAACCTGGATGGGAACTTCACTTCCTTCCTGACCTTTACCCTGCCCTGCTCCCTAGATCTTCTTTCTGCTCCACTCAGGGCAGATATAAACACACACACACACACACACACACATACACAAACACGCATACCCACAAGTATATATTCTAAGTGTGGCGTCCTACTTTGGGAACCTCTGTCAGCTCCCACATGTGCAGAGCCGTCCATGGGAATGCACAAGGAGTTATTTTCTTCCCTGCATAAAAAACCTCAACAATGTCAAAGGTTTCTCAATGCGACCGTGACACAGCCTGTCACCCGCTGCATTGGCAAAGAAAAACTGGAGCGCGAAGTATTGTCTCTTTTGGCAGGACTATGAGACAAATGGAGCCTCAGGAACTCACAATGTGTGGAAAAGAGAAGAAATGACATAAAAGCCTGCCGTAGAAAGGTTGCTATGGTGTGATGTGTTTTCTCCCCCACCCCTCTTTTCAGAGCCAGAAAAAAAATGAATGATGGTAGGTTTCACCAGTTCTTTCTTAAGTGAATGAATGAGGCTTTCCGGAAGAAAACTGGCTCACAACATGAATGGCTCCATCACACAATTTGGCGACACAATCAGACATTAGAAACCCAGATTGTTATAAGCTCTAGCCAATGCACAAAGACACAAGATGAATCTGAATTCTGAGGATGTATATTCACATTTAAAGTATTGACTGATGGCACGGATAGCGTGAGACCTGCCTAGAGTAGTCCAGTACATTTAGCATGACCAAAACCTTGCTATAGAAATGAACACCCCAGAAATGTATTGTTACCAAGATACCTCAAAACGTGTTTGCGAGGGTGTTCCCAGGGCCTGGCAAAGGAGGTTTGAAATACAGCCAGATTCTTGAGGTCCCTTCCACCTCCTTGATTCTGAGCACAAAGGGTTCTTGCAGACTCTGTGTTAACAGTAGAACGTGAGCACCATCTAAAGGCTACATACCAGATGTCTTGCCAGTGTGAACGTTGCTCGAAATGCTGTTTGCTGTGATATATAATGCTTTGGGGGATTGACACTGAAAAATTTTGCCTACCTAGAATGATGCAGTGGGCCACTACCACAGGCCATATGTCTGGGATGGTTATATTTCTGGAGAGGTACATGTTATCTGTAGTGCTTGCCTGTTTGAAAGAGTAGGCCATGGTTGGTTTGGTTTTTTTTAATTTTTATTGAAATATAGTTGATTTACAATGTTGTGTTAGTTTCAGGTGTACATATATATATATATATAAATATATATATATATAAACATATATATATATATTTTTACATTCTCTTCCCTTTAAGGTTATTACAAGATATTGAGTAGAGTTCCCTGTGCTGTACAGTAGGTCCTTGTCATTTATCTGCTTTATATACAGTAGTGTGTATACTTTAATCCCAAACTCCTAATTTACCCCTCTCCCCCCTTCCCAAGAGTAGGCCATGTTTATCAGAAGCTCTATTGGCTGAGTTTTACCCAAATCCTTTGTATTCAAAGCCAAGTGAAGTCTGACTTAAAGTTTCTTTGGGAAGTTTCCAGGGCCCCGGTGGTAAGCTGGAGTCCCCAGATTACCTAGAAGTTACTAAGGACCTATTAGAAATTGGAGCTGGTCTTAAAAAGACTTGAGTGGTAGGAGGTTTTTAAAATAGATTGACCTTAGATCCTGACCCTCTGATACAGTCCTCCAATGCGAACGTGACTTCTGAGGGTCAAACCTTGGTGTGTGCGGGGACAGAGAATGGATACGGAGCAAAAAGAAAAAGAATCTTAAGCTCAGTAGACAGAAATCTGTGGTTAGTTTGCCTCTGCCCCTTACTGGTTGTGAGATTCAGGGCAAATCACTCAAGCTCTCTAAGCTTTGGTTTCCCTGTCTGTAAAATGCACCTAACAACCAAGTTGTTGAGAGGATTAAATTAGAGATTGTACTCATCGTGTCTAGCCCAATACTGGATGCAGCATAAGTATTCCACGAATGATGTCATGGGCTTATTATTTTAAAATCAGACTCTCCTGTTTGAGGCAACACAGTGAACAAAGAAAGGCTTAAGGATCTCGTGCATTAGCACGGGGCCCCCGCAATAGATTCGGAGTCTCACATCTAACAATGCCCACCAGGTTCCTCTGACACACAGCCCAGGCTCTTGCTTTTGTCTTTCAAAATGGCCTCTCTGCTCAGCGCTTCCTTAGTGTCTGCCATCGGCTCTGCCTTTCCCCTGCACGATCTTGCTTCTGCTTTTAGCACAGGTGGTTTTGTTGTCAGGGTATTTGAAGTTTTCCTTTGATGGCCCTGCAACTAAGCAACTTAATTACAAACGAGCACTCTGCCTGAAAGCCTGTATCGCTCCGCTCTCTTTTTTCCTCAGATACCTCTGGCATATAGCCAGGGCCTCGATACACAAAAGCAAAGGGTTGGCTGACCCACCCTCCCACCACCGAACGACCCCCATCCCTTCCCATCCATCTGCTGCCTTTGTTAGAAGGGAAAAGAGGAAGAGTGAGCTAGGAGGAAAGGATCATGAAAATGTAATACATTTTTCATGAAATGTAACATGTTTAACCTTTTTAAAAAAAAGTTCTCAAAATGAATGATGTATTATCAGCGATTCATTCTGTTCCGAGTTGGGTCAAAGCAATATTTTAATGAGCTTACTTCTATGTTTTTCTTTTTTAAAATTAATTTTTATTGGACTGTAGTTGATTTACAATGTTGTGTTAATTTCTGCTGTACAGCAAAGTGAATCATTTATACGTATACATCTATCCACTCTTTTTTAGATTCTTTTCCCATATGGATCATTGCAGAGTATCCGGTAGAGGTCCCTGTGCTATACAGTAGGTTGAGCTCACTTCTATTTTTAATCACTTATATAGAATATCACCCATGTACAACTCTTGAAAAGAAGAAAAGGAAACATGGATAAACTCAACAAGTAAAAATATCAGGTTTCTCAGTGGTGAAAGTACAACAGAAACAGACCGTTTAGAAATTCCTTTACCTTGAGAATAGGTAAGTGTTAAAGCAAGGCTCTGTGTGTGTGTGTGTGTGTGTGTGTGTGTGTGTAAAGGATATTCATGATATGGGAAGAGATCTTCATAATCTGATCTACAAAACTGAGTATTGGAAAACGTGACTCACTCTGGATCACACGGTTGGTGGTGGAGCCAGGAATGCATTTGGGTTTCCTGACTCCTAGGATATTGTTGAGCAAAGCCATGTGGACAGTAAAGTCTCTTAAATGTCCAAGTAACTATTGCTTGTGAGGTTCTAAACCAGTTCAACCATAGTTTGTTGCCTCAACCTCTTTGATCTTGTCCTTAGACTTGTCCACCATATTTGCCCTTTTTTTCACAGGGATTTCAGTACATATATTTCCAAAATAATGTATGGTTGGAATTGACATGCACTGTGACTATAAAATAAGCACCAGATTTCAAAGACTTGGTATGACAAAAAGAATGTGAACGATCTCAGTAATAAATTTTCATATTGATTACATGTTGAAATGATAATATTTGGGATAGATTCGATGGAGTAAAATATGTTGTTAAAATTAATTTTACCTGTTTAAAAAATTGTTTTTAGTGTGGCTACTATGAAATTAAAAATGATTTATGTGGGGAATTCCCTGGCGGTCCAGTGGTTAAGACTCTGTGCTTCCAATGCAGGGAGCGTGGGTTCGATCCCTGGTCAGGGAACTAAGATCCCGCATGCCATGTGGTGTGGCCAAAAAAACCCCAAACAAACAAAAATGATTTACGTGGCTCACATTACAGCTTCAGTCATATAGAATTGTAATTTTCCAATT
This sequence comes from Aethalodelphis obliquidens, assembly GCF_003676395.1. Classification (NCBI taxonomy): domain Eukaryota; kingdom Metazoa; phylum Chordata; class Mammalia; order Artiodactyla; family Delphinidae; genus Aethalodelphis; species Aethalodelphis obliquidens. The sequence continues at coordinate 5,717,037 of NW_020838015.1, forward strand.
TTAATTAGATATTCTACTCTTTGCTCAAATCCAATATTTGCAACAAAAGTTTCTGGCTCTGGGTAAATGACTGCTGTTTTGGCAAAATAGAAATTAATGCAAGAGATAGATGATTTAGATATATTAAGCTGTGCTAATCAATAATTGTGCTGTTTTGGGGAAAATGTATAAATTGTGATAATCCGTAGTTGTACTATTCTGGAAAAGTAGAAATTAATGTAAGGAATAAATGATTTGGATGCGTTAATTTGTACTATTTAATATAATCCTCCCTTCCTTGTGGTGGAACATATAGTCCCTGACTCTCTGGTGTCCTTAAATTTAAATTTAAATTTAACCAAAAATGTGCCTTCATGAAGTTCTTCCAGCAGGCCACTACTCAGAACATACTTCAGAATAGGCTCGTTAACTCACAGCTGCAAGAGTTATTATTAAAGGGGGGTGTGAAGCAGGGGGAGAGAAGACAGGGTTTTTGAGCATAATTGAATGATGGGAGGAAGAGAAGGCTGTACATTATTTTAGAATAAATTAATTTCCCAGAAAAATATTTTAAAACTTGCACATTTCATTGCTTTAGTTGTTTTCATCTAAGCCTGATTCATGCATGGAGGAGGGCAAATAAAATGATCTAATAAGTGTCTTCTGTCACTAGAATGAATGTAATTTTAAGGCAGAATACACAAACTGAAAATTAAGTTGTAAAATAACAACCAGTTCTGATTTATTTCTACCAATTTAGTACTATAACCTTAAAAATGAAAACTTTTTATCGTATAGTAATATAACAAGAAATGTTAAAAATGCATAAATTTTTGCTGGGGAAAATTATGGATAAGAATAATGTTCGGCTTAACCAAAGCTCTATTAGAGAAGTTACAACTTGTTTGAACTCTGAATGCATAATGCAAATGGTTGCTAACTCATGAGTGCTACTCAGTGCCAGGCATGGTTCTGGGTTTCTACACATCATGTATTAACTCATTTAATCCTCATAACAGAACCATGAAGTCTATACATAGACTCATCCTATCTTACAGATGGGAAATCCAAGGCACAGAAAGGCCCAATAGCTTGCCCAGGAGTCACATGGCTAATAAACAGCTGAGCAAGGGTGTGAATTCAGGCAGCCTGGCCCCAGAGTTCATGCTCTTAACATGCAGTGATACGTGTGTTGAGCACTATGAATTAGCGGGTAAAAGTGGGCAAACAGTTATTAAGAAAGCCTTAGAATGTTGGTTTCAACAACAATAATGAAAAATTCATTTTCATGGTTCATGAGAGACTGTCATGCAAGAAGAATCAAGAATAGAGCTCTGGCCAATGGCGTGAGCATTGGTTGAAAAGTCAGGAGACACAACATCAAAAACATCTATAGAATAAGAGAGTTGGATGACATGCCTTCCATGTTCCTTTTTCGGACCAATGATTCCGTTAGCTATGGTTTCTCATGGCTTCTTCCAATGACAGTTACCTAAAAAGTCATGAATCACAAATGAAGCTGTGTAGTTTAATAAGGGCAGGCAAAGGATACTGTTCCTATGTGAAGAGGAAATAATTGGATGGTAGTGTTATAGAAAAAACACACTGCTGGTGTAGAACAAAATTGAAGAGGACACATTGTTAAGAATTTAGTTACTTAAAACCATATGCAGGGGGCTTCCCTGGTGGCACAGTGGTTAGGAATCCAACTGCCAATGCAGGGGACACAGGTTCGAGCCCTGCTCCAGGAAGATCCCACATGCCGCGGAGCAATTAAGCCCTTGTGCCACAACTACTGAGCCTGCGCTCTAGAGCCCGCGAGCCCCAACTACTGAAGCCCATGCGCCTAGAGTCCGTGCTCCACAACAAGAGAAGCCACCGCAGTGAGAAGCCCACGTAGTGCAACGAAGAGTAGCCCCTGCTCTCCGCAACTACAGAAAGCCCACGCACAGCAGTGAAGACCCAACACAGCCAAAAATAATAAATAAATAAATAAATAAATAAATAACCCAAAACATATGCAGGGTTTGGAATGTCAGCTCTTAGAAGGAAAGATCTTTGCCTCTTTAAGTTTATTTCCACTGCACATATGCATGGACAGTTACTTTATATACACTTTGCGATTATGATGGCAATATTAGGTTTGGTGATCATTTTGAAGATAATGAAGAATTCTAGGATACCAAAAGAGAAAGTCCGAGTGATTAGAAACCATAAGAATTTATTCATACTATCTGTGAAGTGGGGATAATATTAACCTCAAGGTCTGTTGGGAGGATTAAATGAGATAAAGCAGAGAAAAGTGCTAAGCACAATGCCTGCTTCATTACACTCTGTTAATCAAGGTTAAAAATGATGATGATGGGGCTTCCCTGGTGGCGCAGTGGTTGAGAGTCCGCCTGCCAATGCAGGGGACACGGGTTCGTGCCCCGGTCTGGGAAGATCCCACATGCCACGGAGCGGCTGGGCCTGTGAGCCATGGCCACTGAGCCTGCGCATCCGGAGCCTGTGCTCCGCCGCAATGGGAGAGGCCACAACAGTGAGAGGCCCGCGTACCGCAAAAAAAAAAAAAAAAAAAAAAAATGATGATGATGCCGATGACGACAGTGATGAGGGCAACCATGATGATGACAATGACATGCCACACAAGTCAAACTGCTCCAAGGGAGCCATGTCTAACTCTGAACAATTTTACAATAAACCATTTAATTTACCATGTATGTGTAACACTAGGATATTGAAGCTATTCAAAAGATGACAGCCAAATATAAAAGGGTTTTAAACTCACAAGCACAGCTTTGGTTTCATATATAATTTGAAACGTATTTATTTTCTGCAGAAGTTTGTATTTGAATAGTACATTCTCTAAAGTTCTATTGGGTCAAGGCCCTGTATGCTTTGTGTCAACAAGCTCTTTGCATTCTGGAATCGTAGTTTACTAATGAGAACTGACAGATACCAACACAAGATGGTTTGGTGGTCTTTTCCTTCTGTCTTCAATCTTTAGAAAAAAGAAAAAGAAGGTGTTTGGGAATCGCAAAGAAAGCACAGACTTTAAGATCAGAAGACAACCTCTGGTTTCTTATCCCTGAGATTTTTGTAATAATTAACTTACCTCATAAGGATGAGATACCATCTGTGCAAGTGCTGTACCAATATAATGTTATTATAGAAAGTCATAACTCCTTACTTTTAAAATGGCCACCTTAAAACCAAGCACACAAGATTGCCGGCTTTGTGGGTTATCTCTGTATGTCACCAGTGCACTTATCATAGTCATCTCTCACCCTCTCTAGGTTGTGCACATATGAAAATCAAAGTTATGGCTTTTTCACCGCAGTATCTCCAGCATTTAGCATTCTAGTTGACACATAGTAGGTGCTGGTACATATGTTTAAGCTATGCATTTAGAGGAAGCAGAAACATTGATTTGAACCCTAAATATTCTTGGCCACTTAAGAAGACAAGATGGCGTAGATGTAATCGCTTCCTTTTACAGGTCAATAAAATATGTAAAAGTTACTGCTGCAGGTTTGGTTCCCAAGAGTCAGAGGCTGAGATGGAACTTGCGATGCAGGGTATTTATTAGGGATCAGCACCTGTGGAACACAAGGAGGGAAGCAAGTGCGGGCAGGAAGAGAGGTAGAGCTGACACGCCTTGGCCAACCCAGTTGGATGGCTCTGGAGAGAGAATTGCCCGCTAGAATTGTCTTTCGTCAGACTAAGATAGCCAGCCTCTTATTACCCTACCTACATATCAGTCACTGAATGTGAGAGCCACCCCTGGAAGAGTATGCCCTTGGGCAAGGTGACTCTGCAGCTGAGGCAGACCTGGAAAGGATTGACAGCTGAGGCAACAAATCCTTCCCTGGTGCATGCATGTCCATGTTCACCATAGTCGCCAGATTTTAAATGTTCTGTCTACCACGTGAGAAGACGGCATTAATATTTGAGGGCACAGCGTGTCTTTAATCAATGAGAAATTTGGAATTACATTCATAATTGAGTTAAAGAAATTACCCATGTTTTCATAGATTTATGGTAGAATATACCAAAATATTTCATTAATATAGCGAAGACTTGCGGGCAAACATTGATTTGTTGGCATATGATGTCATTTTCTCATGAACTATTGTCCGTCAGCAAGTAGTTGCTGGGTACCTGTTAGCACACTGAAACAGGCTTAGTAATGCCTGTTTCAATGTGCAAATAGTCCTCCTGTGGTGTAATGATACAGCTATGGGCAGAACCTCTCTTCCCAGATCCAAACCTCTCCATTATTCTAACTCTGGAAGGGAATGGGCTTGTCTGTCTACCAGGATGTGGCTCTGCCCTGGGGTCATGAAGAAGGTAGCAGAAGCAGGATATGGCTTCCCTTTCCCATCTAAGCCTTCCCAAACCCCTTTCCCCCAGGCATTTGGCATGCCATCTTGGGTAGCTCTCTTGCTCGAGTGTGTATGTTTCAACGGGGCCTGAAGAAGTGACCAAAAGCAAATCTGTACCTTAATTTCTCCAACGTCACAAAGAAGAAATCAACTTCCTCAAACAGTTCCCCAGTCATAATGTGTAGGCATCCTGTTCTACCTAATACAAAATAATGTGTTGAGTGGATTAGCAAACACTTGAGTTTAGCAGAAAGCCAGCTGCTATTTCCTCAGGACCAGGCGTGGTTGATTTGTCCTTCATTCTAAACTTCTGGGGAAAGTTCAGGAGGTTACATGAATAAAACCGAAGTGATTGGTCTGAGAAACTGAGATCCCAAGAAAATCCGTTCAGCCCATAAACTTCTCCATTTTCCACTATACCATTAACTCATTATTATTAAATGCTTATGAATTATGAGGGCAAGATCAGTTTACAAGAGGCTTGCCCTGCACCATTGCGGATTATCACACAGAGTTTTAAGATGTAAGCTACTGAGATTATAAGGTATTTTAATTTCCCTTTATTCATGCAGAGCAAATGGGGAAGACATTCCTTAGGCATTCCACGAGTAGTGTTTTTAAATGATCAATGTTTTCATTTGGTTCTCTCTCAATCCTTAGGGGTAGACATTAACATAAGGCTAAATATGTTTAATTTTTGAAAGATATAATGCAAATTCCATAGTAACTTAATATCCAATAATGTCTAAATTCTCTCAGTTCCCAGGGCTATTTTTAGGTCTTTAGGAAAACTATAACTCTTTTTCCTCCTTCTCAGCCTTGATATGCCCCCATTAAATTTTTTTCTAAAATAAATTTATTTACTTATTTTTGGCTGCTTTGGGTCTTCGTTGCTGGGCGCGGGCTTTCTCTAGTTGTGGTGAGCAGGGGCTACTCTTCGTTGCAGTGCGTGGGCTTCTCATTGCGGTGGCTTCTCTTGTTGCGGAGCACGGGCTCTAGGCGCATGGGCTTCAGTAGTTGTGGCTCGTGGGCTCAGTAGTTGTGGCTCACGGGCTCTAGAGCACAGGTTCAGTAGTTGTGGTGCATGGGCTTAGCTGCTCCGCGGCACATGGGATCTTCCTGGACCAGGGGATCAAACCCGTGTCCCCTGCATTGGCAGGCAGATTCTCAACCACTGCGTCATCAGGGAAGCCCTGCCCCCATTAAATTTTACTCTCTCTCACTGTACTCTTTTCCAGCCCATTCACCATAATCAGCATGCAAGATCCTGAGAAAAGCGGGGCTCCTTTCACTGGCAAGGGGAAGGGAAGAACCCATGGCTGCAGAGAGCAGGAAGTCTGGGTTCCAGTTCCAAAGCCAAGATGACGTGTGTGACTCTGGGCAAGTTCCTGGATTTCTGCAGGTCTACATTTGCTCATCTATTTAGCGAGAGAGGAGAATGGAAGCTTTTTAATGGCCCTCCCAATGCCACCATTCTATGATTCTCTAATGTTCCAAGCATATTCTACTTTTTGCCATGGGGGAAACTTTGACAATAGACCACATAAAAGAATTTGAAGGGAACACTTTCTATGGCTTCAAGAGAATTTGGAACATAATGACTCATATAACTGCCCCCTCCAATCCCAAATTGGTAGTAAGGAAATAAAGACTGGAGTTTGGGACATATGACTCTCAAAGCAAATTGAGTTTTCAAAGCCAGGAAGAGATATTTTAAGGCTAGAAGTATTATTTTCGCTTTTCGATTAGTGACATGAAAGAATAGCTATAAATGTGACCAGCAGTTAATACTTTCATTATTGGTTAAGAACTATAACCATTTAACTTTAGGTATTAAATTTAATTCTTTCTTTATAGCAAAATTTCTCTTCATGTAATGGTCCAAATTACCATTTCACATTTGCCTTCAGAATGGGGAGAACTTCCAATTTAGTGGACTGGCTGGCTCTGTCACTATGAAGGTTAAGATCAAGGTCAAGGTTTAATAGTATTAGTTTCATTGTGTTCCAAAGCCACAGATATAAATTTAATCCCAGAGATGATGGTGTGTGAATTAATTTCCCACAGGTTGGCTGTACTAACAGTGGGGTGCACCATCACCTCTGGTGAACCAAGACAGCATGGTGTCAAGGTTGCCTTGGAAACTGAGTTGCCAGTCTGGGTTAGTGTTGAGATGCCTGCAGTGGATATAGCACTATGCTAGCACCATGAGTATTCTTGTAAATGCTCATGCGTACCATTGGCCCTGGATCACTGGACGGTCAATGACACAGAAACCATTGTTTGTGAGCTATTTGTTTTCCTTCTGGTTCTTCAGACTTCATTTATGGATACTTATTTTCTTCTGAGAATAGTGGCTAAGGGAGCCAGAATGCATCAGATTTTGTGCTCATTCAGCAAGCTAAATTCTGAGACTAAAGGCCACATTTCATAAGCCACCCCCTCCACTCTAGTACATTGATTTCAAAAAAATGCCTCCACCGTGCATTCTGAAACCCGATCTCCCTCTATTTCTGGATCCCCCACACACACCATAGGGGATGCGCTGTAGTAGGATGTTGAGTAGGAAAAAACAATCCTTAACACCGTCAAAATTTTGAAGATACTCTCTTTTTATTTCAAAACATGGGAATAACTCAAATTTTGAGCCTCAAGGACCAAAATATATTTGAACCAAACGTTCAGAAGATGAGCCAGGCCACCATTTTCGGCAGCAAGCTTCCCATGGACAGGTGGATATTAGAGAATGATGCCCACGACATGGCTAAAGCTATAGCACACCCACAAATAGATTCGTACTTGGTTGTCTAATTTGCATGCATGAATATAAAGCATTCTCCATGCCACTAGTACATATATGCCTTTTTCAAAGTCAGTGCAGGATCCGTATTTGTGCAGGTCTTTAAAAGTCTGCTCCCTTACAACATGTTAACATAATTTATCTGAGAGAGCCTCAAGATGACAATTCTTTAAGCCACTTTTACTTCCCCAAAGTCATTTCTGAATAATAATGATGGCTATCAGGAGTTCCAGCATCACATAGGAGAATCTGTTTGTTAGTGATTTTAATGTCAGTTAGCTGGCTGTGAATGAACCTGGCTAAACATATCCACATGCTCGGTGCCTGGAATTTGAAATTGGTAACCTTTAGCAACAATGGCAACCTTAGACCAAATGACAAGATAAAAGAAAAAAAGAAGAAGAAAAAAAAAAAGCCAGAGGATGTCCCAGAAAGAATTGGGCTTTCCTGCTTTCCAAAGCAAATGCTTCCCTAATCTGCGCCAAACAGTGACAGCCTGACCCACTCTTGCATGGGGGCCTACTTTTCCCACTAATGCTGAATTGTTGGAAACCCAAACAGCATTCAGCGCCAAGGGGGAAATTGCCTGAATCTGAAAAGGAACCAAAAGAAATTGTACCAGGGAAAGGAGATGGGAATGGAAAACAAGTTCCCAGAGTATCTCTGTCAACAAGCATGTAGAGTCTTTATTACTAGAATACGCAGAATCCCGTGGGAATTGCTACATATTTTTTTTTTGCCTTAACTCTTCCCTTGCCAGTCCTTCCCTGGCTGGTTGAACTGTTTCAGCGAGGGGGAGGGACCGTCCCATCCAGAAGCCACTCAACAGCAGGCCTCAGGAGCTGCACTCCTCGCAGTGACAGGAGAGGATGTACCGGTAGGTGGCCGTGAGTCGCATGCCCCCAGAGCAGCGCAGCCTCAGTGCCTTCAGTTTGGACGTCTGGGGCCGGCAGCAGTGACAGGAGGAACGGAAGGGCTGCTTGAGGACAGTGCTGAAGGAGACCAAGGGCTCGGAGCGTGATGCCTGGCTGCAGTGCCCCTCGCACCGGGCCAGGAGTACCATCTGGGGAGAGAAGAGAAGTGGTTACCCCCACTGGGGAAGCCCAAACTTTAGCCAGGTCCCACAGCATCCTTTAAAAGGCCCTAACACTCCTGGCTGGATGAGTTCCTGCTGGAGAAGACCAGTGGCTCTCAACCCTGGTCACACATTGGAATCACCTGGCAAATTTGCTTTTATTTTATTTTTTCCCTAATTTTAAAGTTTACTTTAAAAATGTAAATGTCTCTCAATATTTAACAGGTAAAGAAAATATGATATTGGTTTATTTTACGTGGTTGTTATATTTTATTTTTATTTTCCAAGTAATACTGCTTAAGAATATTTATACACCTACTTTTAAGTCCACAGTTTAGCACTCTTATTTGTATGGCTTTAAAAGTTATAGCACAAGATCTTTACAGTAAGGATTGGGGAAAAAAGATTCATTCAAAATGAAGCCTGATATAATATAAACATGTTTTTCTCTGTACTTTATTTTAAATACATTAATTTTTAAATGATGCCCATCTTTTTTTTCATCTGGTGGTAAAATACGAGTGCAAATTTTTATCAAGATAAAGTTTACCACAGATATAAATGAATTTTTCCAGTTGAAAATGGCCCTTCAGCTGCCATTAAATGAAATTTCCCAACTTAAGTGAAAAAGAATTGGTAGCTGTCATTATAAGCAAAAATATAAAGTACTATAGCATCACCTACATTGCTGCAAATTCGCTTTTAAAATGTCAACACCCAGGCCCCATCTCGGACCAAGTGAATTAAAATCCTTTGGAGTTGAGCCCAGGCTTTCGTGGTTTTCCAAGCTCTTTAGGTGATTCCAAAGTGTGCTGAGGGTTCAGAACCACTGGACACGGCCCACCACCACGATGTGCAAATAAAAACCAAAGAACAAAAGAAATTTCTACTGACAGGTGGTAGTCTACCGTTGGACCCATGCCAGTTCTCTTAGTCTGAAAATGTAGAAAGTCATTCCAAATTACCATCAGGGGGTAAATAAAGAATGACTACAGAGAAAAGGAATTTGCCACGTGCAGAGAATTACTAAAGAAAAGGAATATGGTTTCTGAAGAAGAAAAAGAGGATAACTAAGTGATATTTAGGAAGAAATATTCTGGGCACCACAACTTGAAACAAGAGAGTGAACTAGAAAAAGGGTATGTTTTGGGACCTGGAATCACACTTCTGGGCTTATACGCTGAAGGATCCTGAGATTTGTGCAATTGAGTTTTCAGTCATTTAGGGCAAATACTAGGATGCATTCCTTCTGACCACCTCCATTTCCAAATGTAGGTTAGGATGATAATAAAGCTTGGGTTGAAGTAGCAGAGGTTGCATGTTCTTTATAGTGGCTCTTAATGTGGCTTTAGTAAACAGATCCTTTAAGGATCTGGTGCGAACTACCAAAGTTACCCCCCAAACAGTGGACATAAGCACACACTTTATATTTTGCATATAGATTAAAGGGATGGAGCAGAGGCTCATTTATGCATCCCATACATAAATGGTTTCTTGGGAGTGGCAGTCATGGGGCAGGTAGGGTGGGCAGCTTGATTCATTAAGCTATACAACCCTATACATTGAGGCACAGAAGGTGGGGGAAACCTGAGGTTATTGGTGTATGTTTATGTGGGAGGGTCTTCCTTGGTGAGCTTCATATTAAGTGATAGCGAAAAAGTTGCCCTATAATTCCAGAACCCACAACAAGAACATAAAAAGTAGAACTACTCAAATAAAAGATTAAAAGATACATAAATATGCATGAAACTGTTTGACATTTACCTCATGGTATTTTAGGAATTAGCAATTATTTTTGAATCTCACCAGCTATTAAGTCTGATATCATCCTATAGGACAGAATTTAATGCCCAAGAATTAAAAGAAGGAAATGGCCTGCCCACCTTTCCAAAAGGAAGAGAAGATGACTTCTGGTAATTATAGATCATTAACATCATTATCTGAAAAGATGCTGGGATGAATCCAACAATCTCTTAACAACCAACAAGACAATATGAGATATTAGGAAATTACTAGCAGGGCTTGGTGAAGAATAAGTTGGACTAGGCCTACTGATTTATTTTCTCTAAGAGGCCACAGAGGCAGGGAGAAAATGGCAGCTGTAAGTCATTTTGATTTTATTAACGCTTCAATTCTATCCTGCCTGCCCTTCACATTGATACGGAAAACAGACGTGATCTGAAATGGGTTTTGAGCGATTTTGCCATAGGTCTATATTACACAGGCCAGTTCTTGGTGCCCGCCCCATCTCTCTAATGAGAGAGAGAGTTCGAGGTCTTCCCAGTCCCTTCTCACCCTTGCTAGTGTGTGGGAATAGTTCCTTGACATCTCACTTTGGAGTGACGTTAAATTTGCTCATCTCTAATGTGGATTATCTATTAGGCAGATTAAGCAGTTCTTCAAAGAATCACCTCCCCAAATGGAGTCTTTAGAGATTCAGTTTCAGTCTGGATGGGTATAGCTAACCTGTGCCAACAGACTTCATTCAGAAGGGCAGAGACATGGCAGTGCATCGTACCCAAATGATACACGTACAGGTGAACCAAATGCTGACCTTGAATGACCAGGCAACTCGCACTGTCCATAATATGACCAAGTCAGCAATCTAGGGCCATTTGTAGAACTAACCTAATAGTGATTTCACTAAAAGTCTTCAAGGTCTCAAGCTCTGCCTTCAGCTCATCCTGAAGGACAAGGACTCCAGCACTGAAGACTCTGGGGCCACCTCCAACGGGCCCCTCTTCCTCAGGAGCTGGACTTTCTGGGCAAGGAAAATGCAGAGACATGTACAATAAACACCTTCAGTGGCTGCCACCAGCCTTCAGAATGAAATCCAAAATCCTGAACAGGCATTAAGGCCCTCCATGACCTGGATTTCACATATCTTTCCAATCTCACTAACAACTATTCTCATTCTCATCACCCACTCTCTATTTGGATCAAGCTTAATTACTTAGGAGTCCATGGAACCGCCCTGAATTTCCCTGCCTCTTGCCTTTGCCTTTCCTCTCTCAGGAATGTCCTTTTCTCCTGGCTGTACTTAATGAAATACCAACTATCCTCCATTACCAAATTCAAATGCCCTCTCCTCCAAGAAGACACCATGAAATGATTATCTGGCCCTTGACGTTCTCAACATACATGCAAATCCCCTCTCTGGGAGATTCCCAGTACAGTTGACCCTTGAATAACATGGCAAGTCAAGGGCACCAACCTTCCGTGTATTCCAAAATCTGCATATAATTTACACTTGCCCGTCCCTATCTGCGGTTCCACATCCGAGGATTCAACCAGCCACAGATCGTGTACTGTGGTAATATTTCCTATTGAAAAAAAATCCGCATGTAAGTGGACCCGTGCAGTTCAAAGCCATGTTGTTCAAAGTTCAACTGTATATAGATTCCATCTCTATCTAGCCCCGTTTTGTGTGTGTGTGTTACAGGAGTCAAGCAGGGAGTTTGGAAGATAAAGATCCATGAATGAGTGTCGTTAGGAATGGAAGGTATAAATACCTGCTTCCCAGATTCACTCTTTTTTAAAAAAATGTATCCATACATATATATGAATCATTTTTTAAATTAATTAATTAATTAATTTATCTTTGGCTGCGTTGGGTCTTTGTTGCTGCACACGGGCTTTCTCTAGTTGGGGCGAGCGGGGGCTACTCTTCATTGCGGTGCGTGGGATTCTCACTGCGGTGGCTTCTCTTGTTGCGGAGCATGGGCTCTAGGCACGCAGGCTCAGTAGTTGTGGCACAAGGGCTTAAGTTGCTCCACGGCATGTGGGATCTTCCTGGAGCAGGAGTCGAACCAGTGTCCCCTGCATCGGCAGGTGGACTCCCAACCACTGCGCCACCAGGGAAGTCCCCAGATTCACTCTAGCTATTCACATTTTAGTCTTGGCCACACCTCACCTGTATTACAGATTTAATGAACAACTTCTGACCTCTTCCAGACCAGAGCTTCTCAAACTGTAATGTGCATGTAAGTCAGCTGAGGATCTTGTTAAAATGCAGATTGTGCTTGACTAGTTCTGAGTGAGGCCAGAGATTCTGCGTTTCTTGTAAGATTCTGGTTGATGGTGCTGCTGTGCTAACATCCACACTTTGAGCAGCAAGGCTCTGGACCCGTTAAAGTTTGAGAGGCTCCGCTCTAGACGCATCACTAGATAGTGATCATTTCGCTAATAATAATGATGGCAGCTAACATTGCTTGAGTGCTTACAACATTTAATCTCAGTTAATTCTCATAACAATCCTATGTGAAAGGTACTATTATTATCTGTACTGTTATTACAGATGAGGAAACTGAGGCTTTAGAGAATTTGAGTAAATTGCCCAAACTCACATATCTGGTAAAACGCAACGCTGAAATCAAACCCAGATCTGTCTAAAACCAAACCCCTGGTCTAAGCCACTATAATATCCTGCTTCTTGATATTAAGATGCTTTCCTGAGGCATGTGCCAACTCACACCCTACTCTAATCTTCTTTGACCTGCCTCTGGGAGTTGTAACCATATCAAAACCACACGAGTCTGACCTTTTTCTTATGGGCTTCTTGGGACACATCATCACCACCTCCATACTTAAGCACAACTGAATCTTCTAAGCACCATGGCAGTCCTAAATAATATCTCCTCCACTGTCAAGACCCTCGCCCGTTGCTCCATCCCCCAGGGATTTGAGGACTCCCAGCGATTCCCAGCAGTTCATTGGATGATACCACATACTCTCTAACTCCTTAACCAATTCATCCTTCAGTTCAATAAAACTTTGACACCTTCAGACATCTGTTCACCTGCCGTAACACATTGGCCCCCAGTTTATGGTCAATGCACATTCCTCATACGTGGGTGACTTGGCTGTATTTTATTAACTGCTCTGCATTTTGCACTGCGCTTAACTGCTCTTAATGAAGAGCATACACACTACTCCACTATCAAATCCAGAAATGAATTTTTTTGGACAAAGAACCCACATGGAGCTGCACCACTAGAAGAGTGTGTTCTCAATAGGTGGTTATTGCTCATACAAACTTCTATTGACTTTTCACAGCTCAGGTGGGTGACAGATACATGTCATCTGCTTTTGGTCCAGTTTAATTTTTGCTATCTTATGTTCCCCCCCAACAACTCTCTTGATGCTAGGAAGCTAGGCAACTTCTCCAGCAGACCCTTTGTATCCCCCCAACCTTGGAGTCACTTGGCTCCAGCTGGATGTGATACCTAGTTCCTTCTAATATGAACAGAGCTGCTGGGTTCAGGGTATTTGCTCAAGGATAGACTCTTTCACGTTCAATCTGATTTCCATGTGCTGAGGCTAAGAGTAATGGAAGGTCCTTGGGTAATAATTAAGGAATAGTAATGATGATGCTATGTAACATGTATTGAACGTTTACTAGGCTCCAGGCACTGTGCCAAGCCCTTCACAGGCAAGTTAATACTTAACAACTGTTTCAAAAGGTAAACTCTCCCCACTTTACAAATTAAGAAATTCAAAGGCAGAGGTTAAGTTACCAGCCTGAAGTCACATAGCTGTACGATGGAGGGCCAGGATTCTGAACCGAGACAGCAGATTCCTGAGCTCTCTCTCCTAACCACGGTGCTATACTATTAGGCCATGAGCGTCAGCCTTTGAAGCCTTCGAGTTTCATAAGATGCTAAAGTCAGTCAAGGGAAAGTTCAGGCTACACTGTGAGGGTTGTAGCCAGCTGTGATTCCTGGGTCCAGACCAAGGACTGCACCCGGAGACCTCAGGCTCCTGCTGTCTCTGGTGACCTACCACGGTTCTTAGACAGTTAGGCCTTTTGCTGCAATACACAACTGTCTTCTGAGTGAGAGAAAATCCAAACACAGATGGTTTTCATCACCCCTTGTTGAAAGACTTGCCATCTCCAAGGCCACTTTCCTTTCCTGTCACGTGGGGCCCCTGTGAATTCCTGGCTCAGGCCATGGTCTCCATCAATATCAGAATAAAGACCCACCTGTCCCATCCTAGAATAGAGTTTTGGCTGTGGTACCTCAAACGAGTGAGAAACATATTTTGCCTTTTTCTCAACAGTGAATACTGTGCATCCCTTATTCCACGGCACCCCTTGAAGCACCCCCCCTTTCTCCTCAGGAACATGATTCACCTCTGCTTCTCCCATTCCTCACTTCCCCAGCACCCTCAATAAATGACTGCTCAGCTCATCTCCAGAGAGCCAGGTCAACCTCCAGCTAGAATCCGGTCCCTTCACTCTGGTTACAACTCATACTGACCTGAAGAGACCTTTGCACACAGAATGCTTCCCTTCCCTCTCTCCTCCATTTACTTGTAAGCATTATGAGGGCAAAAACGTAGTCTGTGTTTTCTTCTACGTTTGTGCCTCAACTGCCCACCACGGTATACATTTGTTCCTTTTTTAAAAAATATCAAGTCGGGCTTCCCTGGTGGCGCGGTGGTTGAGGGTCCGCCTGCCGATGCAGGGGACACGGGTTCGTACCCCGGTCCGGGAAGATCCCACGTGCCGCGGAGCGGCTGGGCCCGTGAGCCATGGCCGCTGAGCCTGCGCGTCCGGAGCCTGTGCTGCGCAACGGGAGAGGCCACAGCAGTGAGAGGCCCGCGTACCGCAAAAAAAAAAAAAAAAAAAAAAAAAAAAAAAAATCAAGTCATATCTGCCCACTAGTCAACTGTGTTATAAACTCAATACTCCCGACTCCCCTCGTTTCTCCTACCATGCTGTGAGCTTCGGGGGCAGATGGCTTGAGGATCCTAAGAAGCCCCTCTCAACCCTGAGGCTCAGCCCTGCGCCTGACAGGTCCCCTCTCCTCGGGGAATTTCCCCAGGCTTTGTGCCCTGACCCCTCTTCCTCCTTCTCTTTTGGGGCCATCCCGCTAGCTGCTCCTGTGGCCCTTCAGGGTTCAGACAACCGTATGCCTTGGCTCTTTGCTCTCCTGGCTCGGGGCCACCCTCTCCTACTTCTCACCCAACTCAGACTTCACAGGCCTGCCCAGCTGGCTCGCTTTCCCAGTCTCGGTTCCTGAAAACCCCTCCTTGGCCTGAATCCAGAATGCACCCCCTCCAATCCCTCCTTCCTCCGCTCACGTGGGGAGGGAGGTCAGACGGCAGGATCTGTTTCTCTCTGACTTTGATCCCCCCTTTTAGCACCCAGCACAGTGGCTTACATTTACTTTGCCCTCCTGCGTGCTCCCCCAGCCCTGCCAGGTTTCTGTGTTTAACAAGAACCTCAGTGAGGTTCATTTTCCTAATCCTTTAAGGCTATAGGAGATCCCAATAGTTATTGAGGTTTCAGTGGTTGACTAAAATAGAAAAGTGAGTCTAAACACCTGTCCACTTTATAACTTCATCATCAAGATCATACTATCATCTATTAATGTCTATTATATGCCAAACGCCAGGCCGGATGCATTACAAATATTATCACCAATACCCATACCCACACTTTTAGGGAGACAGCATTAGCTCCATTTCACGTGGGAAGAAACTGAGGCACTAAAGAATGACTACACTTCCCCCTAAGTCACCCATTTGGCCAACTGTGGAGCTGGAATTTGAAACCAGGTCTCTCACTTCAAAGCCTGGTATCTCAGTTCCCTTGAAGATTCCCCAGATATCTCATTTCCACTAACCACTGACTCTTTGCTTGTTTGCTTTACCACCTTTACTAAAAAATTCAGTGAAGATTGTCAATGAAGCTACCGCTCTTCAATCTTTTGTACCCACTCCTAGGAGGTGTTACCAATGAAAGCCACCAGGTGCATCCTAACCTGCGGCCACACTGACCTCCTTCGTGGACCACTGTGGCCAGTCTTTTCTGCCTGACTCCATCGCAGCACTTTCCTGACTTGCTGGGAGATGGGAGAAAGGTCCCTGGGTCTGGCCAGATGCAAGTTCAGATAGTCTCATGGAAGGCTCCCAGAAAAGCTTTCACTACTATTTTTATTTTCTACAAAGATTGCTGAGTGTAAATCATCATTTTCAACAGACTGGGAGTTGAGCCTGGACTTCTAAATAGCGGCTCCCATTTGCAGCAACATGAATGGACCTAGAGATGATCATATTAAGTGACGTAAGTCAGAAAGAGAAAGACAAATGTCATATGATATCACTTATATGTGGAATCTAAAATACGACAAATGAACACATCTACGAAAACAGGAACAGACTCAGATATAAGAACAGACTTGTGGTAGCCAAGGGGGAGGGGCTTGGGGGAGGGAAGGATTGGGAGTTTGGGGTTAGCAGAGGCAAACCATTATATAAAGAATGGATAAACAACAAGGTCCTACTGTATAGCACAGGGAACTATATTCAATATCCTGTGACAAACCATAGTGGAAAAGAATATATATATATATATATATATATATATATATATATATATATATATCTGAGTCACTTTGCCATACAGAAGAAATTAACACAACATTGTAAATCAACTATACTTCAATAAATTTTTTTAAAAATCATAATAAAAAATAAATGATGGCCCCTACATTCTATTTGCATTCCTCCAATAGGAAGAGCCAAGTGAAAGATGAATGAATTGAATGAAATGAATGAAATATGAATTGAAAGGTGCGTGCTCTGAGGCAGACATTGCCACTCCTGGGCTAAATGACATCGAACAATCTACTTAATTCTTCTTTCAGGTTTCAGTTTTCCTTACCAATAAAACGGGAATGATAACGCTTTCCATCACAGGTTTGTCAGCAATGATTAGATCATATAGTATGAGGTGCCTGACACCTATTAGGTGTTCAAGCAGATGCTCTCCCTTCCCTGAGCCTGGGTCACATTCTCCCCTTTATCTGTCTTCCCGAGACCAGACGCTGGATAAATGGGAGTCAGGAAGCATTAACAACTGACAGGCAAACAGTAGTAAATAATGGGCTTTGAACCTCACGTTGAGGGGAGAAGTTTTGCAGAGAGGAAAAATCTACCCTAGTCTCCTCTTTGCAAAAACCCCCATTGGTTGTTTTTGAGACACAGGCTACATGTTTTATATCCCAAGTCTGTAAAGATGAACAATTTTTCTAAGTGAAACCCATTAGAGAGAAAACCAGCCTGAGTCTGTGAGAGTTAAGAATTATAGAATATCTCAAAATGAAAAACAGTTTTTGTTCCCGGATACATAGAGAAAATCTAATCCAGAAAAGGTCTGGGTAGTTGAGATTCTGCCAGGCATATTTTATGGCCAAGGAAGAAAGGTTTATAATTGCAAGCACCATTTACATAAAACTATTGCTATATTTGGGATAGTTTGGGATGTTTGAAAACAGATTGTTCCCATGAAATGACAAACATTTCTCTACAATCACAATTTTGCTCTATTTATCATGGTATTCTGGAAGAAACAGAGGTGAACAAAGGTAAACTAAAGTCTGTTTGTAGGACTCATGCTCAAGCACTGTGAGTTTGTTGGGTTTGAGTTAAGGCTATATCTTCTTTGACCTTTCCTTAACTAATGTGATAATTGCTAAGGCGCTCCTCCATCTTTTCATCAAATCTTTCCAGATTGTTCTTTAGTTTTCAGAGATGCTCCAATTTTCCTGTTCCTTCCTATCATCACATGAACACTTTCTTTGAAATAATTTTATTTCCTTTCTTTTTTAAACATTTTATTTATTTTTGGCCAGGCCACACGGCATGTGGGGTATTAGTTCCCCGACCAGGGATCAAACCTGTGCCCCCTGCACTCAAAGTGAAGTGTGGAGTCTTTTTTTTCTTTTTTTTGAAGTGAGGAGTCTTAACCACTGGGCCGCCAGGGAAGTGCCTGAAATAATTTTTTTTTTTTTTTTTTTTTTTTGCGGTACGCGGGTCTCTCACTGTTGTGGCCTCTCTCTTTGCAGGGCACAGGCTCCGGACGCGCAGGCTCAGCGGCCATGGCTCGCAGGCCCAGCCGCTCCGCGGCATGTGGGATCTTCCCGGACCGGGGCACGAACCCGTGTCCCCTGCATTGGCAGGCGGACCCTCAACCACTGCGCCACCAGGGAAGCCTGAAATAATTTTATTTCCTTTCTTTTTTTAAAGAATCATGATTATGGAGGACAACTCAGCAGAAGGAGAAATCATCCGTGGAATAAGAAACACTATATATGAGTGCTCTCTATAGGGCGAGTGGAGGAGAAACTAACAATTACTCTAGTCAACCTTACCTCAGGCCTACAGTTTCTGAGCAATCAGTTGGAAAAACATGTCCTATCTTTTTTTCTCAATTTGTTTTATATTTTTTCCTAAGAAGGGATTGCAGCCTTGCAAAAATTTATCTATTTACTCTTTTTTTTCTTTTTTTGGTTCGACAAGTACAAATAAGAGCCAGGAAGTTTGGGTTAAAGTGAGTTAACCCAAATTCTGATCTCCCAAAACTAAAACAAGCCATCATCATTGAGCTATAATCAGAGAAGTTATGGAAATTTTAAAGGCAGACAGAAGTCGTAATGTTTTTAAATGGAGGGTAGAGCCATTAACTTATATGGTCTCAAGTTTAGTGGTTGATATTACCAAAACTTCTTAATTATACTGGTAATTTAAAAAAATATTTGCCATATGGGAATATAGAAGTGGTTTTAGTCTCAGGACTGGAAGTGAAAATCTCTGAGGTTGGGCTAAACAAATTCTTATTTACCAAATGTGGGCAAATTTCATTCGTGTGACTGGGGGCAGTGAGAGTCGTGAGAAGTCTGCTTCCGAGTCTATTTTTCCCTACTGTGTGCCTCCCTTCTGGGTGGTTCAGGTGGCGGGCCACTCTTGGTGGCCTTTGAAGTATAGTATTCCTTCATACACCCCGTCTCAACACTGAGACATCACTTTTGCCTGTGCCAAAAGACACACAACCTACTCCAGACAAGAATGACGTGGATATCAAGGTAAAAATGATAACTTATCAAAATGTCATTTCTGTTTTGAAACCATTTTAACATAAACATGGCAGGTAGAGAAAGGCATGGACCAGGAAACACTTTGAAGAGCGCCCCCCCACAAGAAGTACGTTTTACTGCTCAATCATATTTCTTGTATTTCCTTCCCCTTTATTGCTGGTGGAGATGGAAAGAGTTACGATAACCTGTAGACGCCATTTTCTTTCTTGAAAAAGGACACCACTGCTCATCATTTTCACAGCCAGGGATGAAACACACCCTTCCAACCTTGTGCCTAGCAACAATTTTATTGTGAGAAACTTCCAGCCTTTCTTAGTGACTTTGAGAAGCTGGCTGGGTGTGTACATGGTCAATTAGGCAGCTTTACTGACAAAAGTTCAAAGCACGGTGGGAAACCCTAAAAGGATGATTCTCTGGCAAGCCCTGTGGGTCAGCCATATAGTTCTCTGTCCCTTGTCAAAGGAATAGGGCTTCTCTCCTGTTTCTGGGAGTAAGGCTACTCTCACAGAGATCTCGAGCTTACCTTGGAGCTACACTTGTACAACGGGTGACTGATAGAATCGACATAGTGGTGCCTCATGCAGCGTCGAGGATCGGAGTCCATCATGAATGAGCTGTCTGTTTTGCTGTCTGTATCTCCCATCAGCGCCAGCAGGGAGAGCATAGAAAAGGATGCAGCTAGTACATGATTTCTCATTGTTGTAAGGGAAAACTTCTCAAGAGGAACAGCAGAGGGAGGCAAAGGACTAAAAATTGGAAATGCCTTCACCTCCTAGGCTCCAGTTCCTTTCAAGGAAAGGGCAGGATCTGGTTGGAGCTTTCTGGTTGTCATCGTCCTTTGTATGCCGGAGTTTCGTCTTACTGTTTGCACTCGCAATCCATCATCACTGTATCTGATGCACAGCTGGAATGAAAACAGAAATTATTTTCCCCAGAAACGTTTACCCAGAAAAACTAATGGAACCCTGGAGGTAATCGAGTAGAATTTTTCCATGTCATTTTGAGTGGAGAGTATTGGTTTCTAGAGTGTCATTAGCATAAGCTATCATCCATTTCACACCCCTCCCCCATAGCTTATGGTACATATTTATAATCATTTGGAGGTGTACACAGTGGTTTAATGGAAGCACTTGTTGACTTTAATTGCTGGAGGATAGTTTGACCCCATAGTCAAGTGGTTCTGGCCAGAGCATACTCGATTGGGTGCTTTCATCCTTATCCCTGGCTGGTGGGGACGAGAGGGTCTATTCAGTAAGCTTTGATGTCAATGTCAGCTTACAGGGCTAGAGAGAAGGCAGGTCAGCACTAACAAGCACACGCCACGTCCCACAGGAAGGAAGTACATTTTCCACGTCCAAGTCCAACCCACCCATCCACCTAGTTTTCCACTTCTGTGCTCTGGGCTTATCCTGTTTTTGTGTGAAGCCCCGTGCCACCCAGCACCAATGATAAGCTGCATCGGAAATACACATTATGCTAACTGGCCTCCAGCGCGGTTAAGGCAACACATGTGTATTTGCCAACAGACTCACGCATTTCTGAAGAGCCTTTGTAGCCCAAGCGCACGTATAATTTGAAAAAGTAAGTGGCTGCTGGAGCAGAGACTTATCATTAAAGTGGGATCATGCCATATCTGACACTTGCCTTGTTCTTTTAAGCGTATACCTCTTGGACAAAGGACTTGGGTCCAGAATCTCCTCAAATCACCTCACTAACCCCACCCCCCAAGGCATGGCCAACACTATCACACCAGCAAACAGAGAGCATCAGAAATATTTTCAAACATTTAGGAAAATTGGGGGACTTGACGTTACATCAAAGCAAAAGGAACACAATAATTAAACCTTCAGAAAAACTTTCAAAGTTATTTCAGATAGAAGTTTGATTATTTTGCTTCATGGTACAACCTTTTTTTAAGCTTGCTACGCATGGACAGTCTGAATAAACAGAGCAAAGCACTGATAAGATGAAGTTCAAGTCCATATAAGTCAATTCGTTTTACTCTAATATAGTGGCCCCAGACCCCCTTAACCTCAGTTTAGCTGTCTTGCGAGTGTGGGGCAGGGGACCCCAGGAGGAAAAGGGTGTGTGACATGGGGCTGTTTCAGAGTGAAGCATCCCTGGCAATGGCAAAACTTCAGCATGTGTGTTTCGGGGAAGCCCTGTAAATTGCAGGAAGAGCAGGGAACAGTAATGAGGGGACCCACCTGGACTCTAGCACTTGCATTAATTAGCTGGGGGACCTTGTACAGGTCATTTAAGCTGTTCATTTGTAGAATAGGGGAGTGGCAAAAATGGTGTCTGCAACCCTCTCTTGCTCTAAAATGCCAACATTTTAGATACTTATGGATTCAGTTACTGCCATGTCCATATGCAGAAGATAATCCTACAGTTGAGGACACCATATTTTCATGCACCTTTGCACCACTGTCCTTTATGTACATGCTAATGGCAATATTTCATTAAAATTGATCAAACCTGTGCCCAAAGCTCCAAATCAGCAAAGGATGCAGAAGAGCATTTTTGTTTTCATTTCAGCTGCATATTCTAGGTTTTCCTCTGCACATTGCATTGAACCTCAGCAAGACTTCAGCTCAAAGAGCCAGAGCTTTCTTGGGTTCCATGTTCAGAGGCTGCAATATTGCCGACCATTTCCTGAGTTTCAATATGACTGTATTTTCCCAAATGGTTAACTGTCTCTTTGAAGTCTTAATTAGTCTCCGAAAGAGAATTTATTAGATTTCTCCTTTCACCATTCCAGTTCACAGATATTTCACCCAGGAGTCAATGGCAAGAAGATGAAGGGGAAAAGCAGACATTCCAGTCCTGACCTTCCCTCTCCACTGCCAGCAACTTCTTTTAGGAGCCATGGCCAGGGGGTATGGTTAAATGAGCAAAGCAAATGAAAGAAAAGCATGCATGGCATGATGGTAAAAACAAGCAATGACATTGACAACAAAACCCTATATATATGGTTGTCTGTGTTGGCATTTGCATTTATTCCACAGAAAAGGAAGTATAATCGGCCCTTAAATGTAGAAGATGGGCACCCTCACTCATCTAAGAGAAACGAAAATTAATTAAAGTATTTTGAGACACTTTGCTCAACCAGTCAGAACTCTGATCATGCACCCTGTTGGCAAGGCTGTGGGAAAACAGGCCTATTTTGGAGAAAGTACAGTAAAAATTGGTACAAATTCTGTAGAAGCCAATTTGGCAATATCTATTAAAATTGAAAATCTGTATAATTTAGACCCAGCAATTTCACTTCGGAGAACTACCTTACATGTGAGATCACACAAGCATATGGTTATTCACTACAGCATTGGTTGTCATGGCATAAAATTGGAAACAGCACAAAATTTCCATTAGTAGGGGACTGGTTAAATATATTACACAACGTTCATACATTCGAATGCTAGGCAACTCTATAAAGAAGAATGCAGAAGCTCTACTGATTTGTGTTAAAACAAGGAGGGATAAGAATATATATTTGTGTTAATTTGTATTTACACAGAGAAGCTCTGGAAGGATACTCAAGAAACTGTACAGTTAGTTACCTGTGGGAGTTGGAGGACAGGCATGGGAGAAAGACTTTTCGCTGTATAACTTTTTTTAATTTGTAGATGTCTGAACTTGTGAATGTATTGCCTGTCCAGAATTTCATTAAAAAATAATACTTTCTCTTTTCAAATCAAAGCTTGGCTTAAAAATAGTAATTAAGTTAATGGATGTTTAAAGTTTGTGCCAGTTTGAGTATTTTAATAGTATTAAACTTTTATTCCTTATAAATATGGGAAGACATGCTAGTCTCTTAGTCAAATATTCTTCCAGGTGGACCATTTTGTTCTTGTGCACTACTGCCACCTAGTAGCAATGTTCTGAATTGCAAGCACAGTTAAAATTTTTTTTTCCTGAAAGGTGAATAAAATAATTTTGCAAGCAAATGTTATGACATTTATACTGATAAAGAGCTAGTTAATGTCCCACAGAATGTAACTTTATTATCTGATTTTCTCTTTAAAGATGATAAGCTGAACCCAGAAGTAGTGATAAAGTATAAAAGAATGACAGAAGAAATATTGCTTCACCACTAATAGGAAATAGATTTTTCATTTCAACACGCTCATAAAGCATGATGCTTTTTGTTCAGTTGTTATATTAAACTCTGAAATGAGAATGCCAGCAACAGTGTAAATATGCCACGGAAATCACAGAACCCTCGAAGCATAAAGGTATGATCCTTGCAACATAACACTGAGATTTTTGCCTTGTGTTCAAATTGAATGAACCAACACTGTTGTGTTGAAGAAGAAATGAACAGAATGCTCAAGAAAAAGAGTGATGTTAATTAAGTCAAGTTGCCTTAACATTGTGTTGGTCCGGATGTGCACAGGAGAGGCTGTGCAGAGTGCCCAGGGAAGCACTCACAAAGGGGAAAATCAAGAATGAAGGAAGTTTTCATCACTCGAGATCCCCATTTTATGGCAGCCTAGGGGTATCTACGTCTGTCTTGTAGGAGCTTCTGTCATTTTTCCCAAAATTAAATTAATTCTAACTTGCTTTAATTTTGTGAAAGCCATGTAGCATAAAAATCAAATGCTGCCTATCAAGACTTAGAACCTCAGCCCAGCCAGCATGGATTGAGTGAGAAAGCGACTCTCTTGTTGAACTCAGTAGACCTGGGCTGCTCCGTGCTCTGGGGACAGTCTCTGAGACATGGACTTGGCCGCTGTACAGAGCCCACATTCTAATAGCTCCAATGTGGAGCCTCTGCTGGAGGAGAGGCACGTAGGCTGGCGTGCCCGACTTTGGAGCTACCCTCCAAACGATACCAGTGGAAAAGAACAACTGGTGCCCAGATTTCCCCACCTGTCATTCTCAGCGAAATAATATAGCAGAGCTTACAGCAGACCCAGCCTCCTGGGTGAGAGATGGTGTTGTATCTACAGATCAGCTCACTCTTGGGCTGACCTTCTGCCTGGCAAAGGGTAAAGTGCTGGTTTCACACAAGTTATTCCAGCAACTGGCTAAGACAAGTGACAAGTGCCAAGAGTGGCCTTATTCTCGCCCTGCTTGCCAGACAAGGGAGGGCCGTGCTCAGTGTCCGTATTTCCCCCGGGGGCTGTTTTCAGTATAATCCATGCAGGTATTACCTCCCGTGGCTTCTTTCTACAAATATATATTTAACACATATTCACTGAGCACCTACTATGTGTCTCCTTTTGCTCTAACAGATGAGACTCAAGGGTCAGGGGAAAAAATAAGTCCTATTCTAGTTCCCTCTTCCAGCTCACTGCATCCACAAGCAAAGAGTCTTGGCCCGCTGTTTTCCTGGGCAATTTTTTTAGACACGCTGATGAACTCATTTAACATCTAATTCATATGCAACATCCTTTGCTTCATTCTAAGAAGATCAAGTTAAGCAGATGAAATATAGTGACTTTGGAATGACATCAGTGTGCCAGACAGAATTATTTGATATTTACTATCATTTAAAACAATCCTATCAGGCATGAGTAAGGTAAAAATGGCAGAACATAAAGCCTCTCTCAAAGGAATTGCACACAAAAAAATCAGAGATTTAAATGTAAAAGAAAGCTTGCCACTAGATAACACTTCATACTGGGATTAGAAAAGCAAGAAACTCAAAGTCTCATCAGAGAGTGCGAAGTGCTAAGTAGCCCCTTCCCAGGAACTCAAAGAATTCCAACTGGAACTAGTCAACTAGATGCCTTGGAGAATAAGTCAGATGCCTCTTCCGAAGGCACTTAATTTATAAACTGTAAACAGCCTGTTGGATTTTATAAAGCATCCCATGTGCTCAATGAATGGTTTTTGATATTATTCCTATCTGGCAGCACATCAGTAGTGGCCAAGAAGCCAAGCCTGGGCTGCCCCAGAGGCAGCCGTCCTGACCACACACACTGCCAGCCCTCCAGCCTGCCAGCCCCTGGTATCTCCAAGGATGGGCAGCCACAAGGTCAGTGGGGAGGGAGCAGCTCCTGCCCTTGTCATCTCACGGTGTCTGTTCTACAATTAGAGATGGCAGAGCATAGGAGGCAATGCCTGCTCCCATAGAGCCATCTTAGGAGAAGGAGGACGTCCTTGGGATTAAAGAACTGTTCTCCAGTCTGGGATGGTCTGTTTTCTCCCAGCCTGCATTACTAGGCAGACATGGCCAAACTCAGTGGTGATGGTGATGGAGGAAGAAAAGAGATGGGAGAAGCAAAAGGGAAGGAGAAATAGAGCCCAGGGAAGAAGCAATAAATCACAAGCCTGGGGTAAAGAAGGGTGTGAAAAAGAAGGACTGGGAATAGAAGTAATTTCTGGCCAACTGTCAAGTGGCCCTATCTGTGTGTGTGTCCATGGATTGAATAGTTTTACTGTCTGGGGCAAGACTGGTGTGGGAGGACTGGACCTAGAGACTGACTGAAACTTCAAATCCTGATTTTTTCAGGAAATCCAGAGAAACCCCTCATTGTGATCCAAACTCCCACTTCCCTACAGGTTTCATCTCTTCCTCCCCAACCCATTTCTAGCCTGTGTTCCATGTCCCGGTGTTTTGCATTCATTTGCCAGAAACATTGGATAACTATTCCACAACCTTCTGAAACCAGAAGAGCATTCTACTGCTGTCTGCTCTGGTGGAAGGAAGGCTGATCTGAAGAGCCGCAAGCTCTGAGCCCTCCCTTCCCGTCATTGGCTGTGTGATCTTGAGCAAGTCACTTGCCTTCTCTGGACTCAGTTTTCTCATTCACAAAATGTACGGATTGTTTGAGATGTTTCTATGGTTCTATCCATTTCCAACATTCTCTAACTCTACCCAAGCTTCTCAGAGTACTCGCCTGCTTTGGGGCTACATGTTCCCCGAAGAAATACTACACAAAGAGTTCCTTGTTTACTCAAGAAGTTAACGATCACAGAAAAGTCCAAACAAGTTCTAATGTGGTGCCTAAGCCCCTTGATGAGGCTGTATTGGTGGCCCGAAATAAAAACAGCCCGTCATAACCAGTTGACTTGGTGTTTGAATGTACCAAATATGGTTTATAAATTAATAACATGTTGTTAATAATAGGAAGCAGTTAGCGAGCATACTTAACCAGTTCTTATTTCTCTTAAAGCTGTCGTAAAATTTGTAGTGTTTCTTTCCAGTCTCCACCAAATGGGGAGAGGAGAAAGAGAATAGTAGTCAATCATGGTAGAATTAAACTTCTTTCAATTGGTGATGATGAGGATATAAGCTGAGTTCAACCTTGCACCTTTCCTATGAATGACCCTTATTCCTAACAGATTGAGCCACAGATCCTCATGCCCTAGTGGGGCCATTTATGATGCTCTGGTTCAGGATAGAAGAGGAAGATTGGTTAGAAGAGTTTTCTTCTCTGCAGATGTGGTTAAGAGCAAGGCAGTCCGCTTAGTAAAGCATCTATGGAACCTCTGTGCTAGGGTACCTGAAGCTCTAGGCTGGGACTTGGGTCGAAAAGAGTTGCCCATTGGGTACGGGTCTTGTTTCCTGTGCTGGGCTTCTGCAGGCTTCTACAGTTTCTACGGAAAGACTCATTCTGAGTTCTTAACAGTTGACATAACTGACTTTTAGAGAACAAACCTTGCATAAATTGGAAATGACCGAGCCTGATTACCCATGTGTCAAGAAGCAGGATACGACTAAAGTCTTTTCCTCTGGGGGTTTGGATTATTTCTGTAAATCTACCACTCCACTAAAAGCTGTGACTGATACGGTGATGAGCTGTCAGAAGAGGCTTAGGGGTGGGCATTCTGTGGTGCCAAAAATCAACAATAGCCCTAAACATGGAGTACCCTTCCATCCTTTCATCAATAATAGGGAGAGAGAAAGCCACAAAAGAGGTAACAGAAGAGACGGAAGAAGGATTATTTTTATGTTTCAAATCTGCCACTGCCCTTTCAATGATTTCAAATAGCAAAATTCCAGAAAGGGAAGGTTCCCTTCATTTCACCCACTGCCTCCCAGGAAGGGGGTTTCACATGAGGAATGAGAAACACTCTACCATTTACTTTGTGTAAGACCCTTTGGAAGGAAAGCAGGAAAGTTCTGAGACACCCAACCCAGGGCACTTGGTCTCACAAACACATGAATGTACACTCTCCCTGTGGAAAAGAAAAGGTGCCGTGGTGCTCTGGGGACCCTGGTGCTGAGTTAATTTGACACTTGCTCTGCCACTGGACTGCTGGCCGTGGTATGGCCTTAGGAGAAGGCAGATAACCAATGTTAGCTCAGGGTACAAGCTCCCTTTTACCCCGGAGCCAAATGAGTATGTTGGCTTTTCTTCAAAGTGTCCAACAAAGTGTTTCCAAAGCTGCATGTGAATCTCCTTACCCACACTTTGGAATGATGGGTAGTGATCTCACCTAACAGCTGTAGAGCCCTTAGTTAGAAATTGGGCATAAACAATAGAGCAACTCAGTATTTCCACTCCCCATTCAATTTGCCTTTTCTGCCCAATGATGGGACTTGAATACTGGATTCAATCCTGTGGCAATTTGGAAGCAACACTTGTGGACACAGACTCATGTCAAAGGGGCAACGTTAAAGCATGGGGAACTCTACTCAATGTTCTGTAATAACCTATATGGAAAAAGAATCTGAAAAAGAATGGATACATATATATATATATATATATATATATATGTATATGTATAACTGATTCACTTTGCTGTACACCTGAAACTAACACAACATTGTAAATTAACTTATACTCCAATACAAATTTTTTTAAAAATGAAAAAAAAGCCAATCACATAAAAATATGTTTCCCTTATTGCTAATCACTATGAATTTATTGGGCTTTTGGTTTTCTGTTCGTATTTTGCTTTGCTTAAACCATACACACTCTGGCTACGTCTTTTGATTGCCAGTTCCCCTGTGACACTTCCATTCTGCTGCCTTTGGATTTCAGACCTCAACAGAAAAATTTTAATTCTGAAAAAAAGTCATCTTCCACAATTTGGGGGGGAATCACAGAACTATACGAAGTCCTTGAATATTGCCTCGCGTTTTAAAGAAAAATTGGACATTAAGAACTGGATTTCTTGGACTCTTCACATCCATATTAAGAATGTGTGTGCCTACATTTCACTTAGAGTTAAGGAAGGGGGATATTTTCTTCACTGTAGGAGTTGACCTCCTTCTCTAATGTCAGGTAAAGGAGGCAACTTCAGAGTTCAAACCCCTCTTCCTGGGAGGGAATAGGTGAAATTAAGGGAAGCTCCCCTTTCTGAAATTGTGCTATTTGAAAATCTCCAGTGGCAGACTTTAAACATCAGAAATAATCCTTCCTCCTTCTCTTTGCTTCTCCATGGCCTGCTCTTTGCCTGTTTTTATTCCCTATTGATGGAAGGATGGGAGGAGACTCCATCTTTAGGGCTATTGTTGGTTGGTGGCACTGCAGAAGGGTCGCCCCTGAGAATTTTCTGACACCTCATCAACTTTCTTGAATGTATTAACCTGTTGCCCTTTCATTTTTAAAGAATCTGGCAATGGGTTGGATCACAGCTTAAAAGAAAAAGTTGGGATTGAGCCCGGCCTTGGAGGAGAGAAAATGGTATGAAAAAATTCTTAGCTTTTGTAGAAAAACAAAGAGAAAAACATATCTACTGCAAATCTTATAGAACTGAGTTTAAAGCTATAGTCCATGTTCATGTGCAGATTTGGACATGAGGGTGAAATGGACTCTGATTGGATGAATTCCTGATTCTGAGCATGAGGGATATATTGCCTCCTAAAGTTACCCATTCTTTGCATTTTCTGAGTCAGTAGTCTTTCTAACAAGAAAGTAGTTGTCCCAGACTGTGAACCCCATCCAGGGTGTTACATTCTGACTATTGAAAATGGGTTTGGGGGTGTGATTATAGGCTCACCCATCAGACTCTGAGACCCTCTGATGAGGGGGACAGTAAGCGTGAATGGTACCAAGCAAGCTATTGCCAGACACACAAGAAGAAAGCTTTGCAGATGTGAGAGCATCTGGCATCAGAAAGAATGCCATCGGCGCAATCTTCCTCAAAAACTCAAATGTGTGGGTGTGTGAATTTGCAGCACGCAACCTGCGCAGCCAAGCCAGTCCCTGCCTCGCCCACCCCGCTGCACATGCACAGGGGTTTCAGCAGGATTCGCCACCCTTTGTTTTCTGCTGGACGCAAACATAGAAGTTTACGGTTGCTGATCTGAAGGGTGAGGAGTGGGTACTACCAGCTGGAATGTTGCCACTGGCAGGGGCAGACAGGAA
Source organism: Aethalodelphis obliquidens (assembly GCF_003676395.1). Classification (NCBI taxonomy): domain Eukaryota; kingdom Metazoa; phylum Chordata; class Mammalia; order Artiodactyla; family Delphinidae; genus Aethalodelphis; species Aethalodelphis obliquidens. Next base: position 5,746,427 of record NW_020838015.1, read on the forward strand.
AATAGGAAGGCTCTTAATGTCCTCCCAAAGAAAACCTTTGATGGACAAAAGAGTGGTTGTATTTTTACCCTCTCTCTTCATGCTGCCAGGCGTCTTTAAATAGATTCTCTAGCCTAGGGACTTGTATGGAATAATTCATATTAAAACCCAAGAAGTGGCAGAGGAGGGGAGTTGGTTCTTTCTTCTCTTTCTTTTCTTTCCTTTCTTTTTTTCCCCCTTCTTGTCAAGCTAACAGGAAAAGACTCATTTTAATTCAGCTGTGTTCAATTTTTCCTTTTGGGTCTTTTAATGAACTTTAGCTAATTCGGAAAAGACTACCAAAACCCCCAGGAAAAGAAAAGGACCAGGGACCTGTACTGTATGTAGAGTGCTCCATAATACGTTTTGGTCCCGAGGACATGTGCAGCATCTTTTAAGGATGCTGCGCACAGGGGGTGACACGAAGCTCTTAAATGAGAATGTCTAATTGAGAAGTCCAGTTCCTTCCATTTGCAACTCATAAACCGATCTGTTGTTCTGCTGTTAAAAGAAAGAAAAAAAAGAAAATATCCTCTCCATCTCCCCAGCCCCATGCTGGGTTCGGTTCAACCCAGGATCCATTTCTCCCCTCTCCCTTTCACAAAACGGGTTTCATAAAGACATTCAGGCCCGCGCTAGCCAAATTAAAAGTCCCGTCTGTCCTTCTTTTTCCTTGGGAAGGGAAGGATGTGGGAAGGACAGAGAAAGGGGGCAGGGCGGGGCCCAAGGATCCAGGGAGCTTGGTTTCAAGTCACTTGTCTCTCTCCCTGAAACAGAGAATAACCACATTTCTCTTAATGTAGGCCGAAGTGCATCCAGGCGTTCCCATAGCACTCCCACCCCCGGCCCTTTGCCGGAGATGTGCGGGTCACTGTGATGGTATGTTTGTCCCTGCCAACCCGGTTCACTCCAGCCCTACTCCCAGCAGCCTAAAGGGCAGCCCGAGCCATGAGGCTGCTCCTCTCTGCGAGTGGGTTCAGGCTCGGGGCGCTCCAAAAAGACCCCCGATCCTATCAGCCCGGCAGAGCTGCTGCCAAGAATGACATCCTGGGAATACTATGGAGATGGGGAGACCTCATGGGCTGTTGTCCCCAGATGGAACAGGACCCAGGCTGTCTGGAAAACAGGCAGAGCAAAGAGCGAGCTCACAATGGAAGGAGCTCAGGCGAGGGGAAAAGGGGGCGGGGTGGGAGTGGTGGAGAGCAGAAGCAAAGAAAAGCCACATGCCACCCAGGAAGATTCCAGGGAGGGCGGGAGGAGATGGTGGAGGAAGGACTTGCAGGAAACAAGTACCCAGACATGGCACTGCCAGTCTAGCTGGATTCTTTTCTGAATTAGATTATGCGAAAGAAAGAGGGGAAATATATAGCCTGCCAGCTGTTCAAAGGCTTACAACCTTGCTTTTATTGTCCGGGTAAGTTGGTGAGGTGGGGCATCAGAGGAATTCCAAACATACCATCCCAGAGAAATTTTAATATGTTCCACAGTGTCATACACGAAGAGGAAATGACAGCTGATCACAGCCAGGGCAGGCCACAGCAATCTGGGCCTCGGAGCTCACCCACCCTCCCAAGGCCCAGCTTCCCTCTTCTGCTTTAGCCCTTCTCCGTTCTGCCACCTGCCGTCCCATCCCTCCTGCTTCCACTGGCTCAGGCAGGGGGCCCGGGCAAAGTCGCCTTAGCTGACTGTCATGGGAGGAGGTGAGGATGGCCTGGAAGGCCGCTGGCCAAGAAGCTGAGGGCTGGCTAGGGTGAGTCAGGCCCCCCAGGGAGTCAGAGGCATTTTAATCCAACCACAGGGGATTATCTGCTGATAAGGACCAAATCAAGGACTCTGGTGATGCTGTCTTCAGGGTATTTCCCCCCAGTAACCTATCCGAGGCAGAAAACACAAGATCGGATTATTTGAAAGTGACACTGTTAGTGGCTCTGACGGAGACTTGGGTTCGGGGAACAACTTCTGGCAACTCCTTCCTAGGGGCCTCTTGAATTTAGGCCAGGCCCAGAGGTCACTGGTTTCGATCCTGGGGGTGGGACAAGTAAGTGGTGGGAGATAGTGACTGCATCTTCCTCCATGCATGTTTCTAATTCAATGATTCATCAAGTGGCCCTGATGTCAGTCGCTGAGTAGGTGACTCACAGCCATCCCCGATACAGACAGCACGTGGTCCTTTCCAAAGGGGGCTCAAGGGAGCAGAGGAAGGATAAACTGCCCCTTTTCTAGGCTTCTCCTACCCAGGAAGGAAAGATCCAGGCTCTGCTAGCTGTGAGTGACGTGTCCCCAGGATCCGGTGATAAAGGCCTGAGGGGAACCCCTTTATCATAAATGGAAAGAAAACCCACCGATAAGCGACAATCATTTCCAGTAAATCTGGGTACCAGCAGATTTGAAATAGTTCTTTCTAACAAGGAACTCATTGACCAGTTTACCCACTGGCCAAGTCCATTTCTGTTCCAAAATCTAACTGGAGATGGCATACAGACTGAGAATTAGGGCGCAGGACAATGTCTCATTCACCTTTGCATCCATCAGGACTAGCATAAGTTATTGAAAGAATGATGGCGTGAATAATTAACCAATAAGAATAAGAGTGCTTGAATTGTGAGTTCTGAAAATACAGTAAAAATTGCCAGCCACCACTGGTGGCTATAATTCCGAGAAACTCGCCACATTTTTCAAGGGCCGAGGAAAATAAATGAGTTGGAAATTGTTAAATGTATTGAAAAATGATTTATTTTCCCCTTGACGGTGTCATTGGAACATGAATTAAGATTGAAAACTCCACAGGCGTGTTTCCATCTGTGGGTGTCAGCTGCTTGGTACATGGTCATCAAGAAGGCTTCAGCCAGCACTCCTTTTACCTGAACTAAATGTATTTTAAAGTAAATGATGCAAAACATTGCATTTTGTGCTCAGACCCTCTCATATAATGGTCTGAATCATAGTTTAAGAAAACTGTTTGGGTTCGGCTAAATGCTTTGTTAACAGCAGTAGTTTCCAATTGTATGGCAATCGAATCCATGCTACCTTTTCAGCCTTTGTCAAATAAATAATGACTATCCCAAGGTTGTAAGTTACCTCATTCAAAAGCCAGACTCTCATTCGACAATGCTTGTTAGGTTAGTTATTAGAGAAAATCAGAGGAGTTCCCCCATAAACCAAGTTCCCGTTCCACGATGAATATTGGTCTCTAGGAACCTAAAAGTTTACTTTCAGAAGCCAGACTGGTAAGAAAAAAAAAAGGCGGGGGGCAGATATTTGCATTTGGTCGAAACGATTGAGAAGCATCTTGTAGTCCCCACTGCATTCGATAGACACCTAGAGCCAGCTCTGCATTTTAGGCATCTCTACATTTTCAAATGCACCTGGTATTTAATGTTATGTGTTGGAGCAATTTGCCAACGCCGGCTCCTTGTAATTAAAATACACTAATATCATACATGAAAAGAGACATGTTTCACAGCAACCATATCTGCTATTCATGACAGTTACAGAGCATAGAGCGTGGGACTCCCATCTTGCCAAATAGCTTCCTTTTCTGCACCTGAATCTCAGCAGAGAAGGGAGTCTACCTCTTTCTTGCAGGTTTATCTCGGCTCCTCGATTACAATGAGCCTCAGTTACAGGGTGTTCTGAGTCATTAACATTCTGTACACAGTCAAACTTCCCGTCCCCCAAGAAAGAGTTATGCCCAGGCCTCCTACAGCCCAATTGTTCATTTAAAGAGAGAACTTGTATTCAAGAGCTTGCAAGAACCCTCCGAATATTCCTCAGGTGTTTGTAGGAGTCATTCCTACAGGTCCTGGTCCCTGTGCTGGTTGGGAGCATCCTTTCCCAGTCACTGCTTGGACTGGGTAGCATCGGTCGGCTGCAGGGACAAGCTGATTACTAAAAATAACCCTTTGCAATAAGGCCAAGGCAAACAGCATGCATTTCCTCGGACTTTTTGCCCAATCAAAATCCTATAGTAAAGCCATCCTCCCCTCTCCCCGGCGCTCCTGACTGCATCTATGGAATTGAAGATGTTGCAAGTTGGGAGAAAGGTGCAAAGGAACAGGATTCTTGTAAAGCGTGACACAGAAAGCTAGAAATAAATGTTGCCTATTGTTTGAAGTCATTCTAAGCACTCCGGCAGAGCCCTGGCAGGAGATCAGCAGCATACATAAGTAGTAATAAAAGTAAACAGTGCGCTTTTAAACTTGCAGTCTTGCCCGCGTTCATAGTGCCCCCGTTTTAAGAGGGATGAGGGCAGCGGGGAAGATACTGGGGCTCCAGGAATCCATGTCGGCGAGTAGCTGCTTCTCAATCTCCTTTCACGGGGTCAGATATAAGAACCATTACAAAGTTACATCTAACTACGCAGAGTTTGAAAATCCAATCTCTTTCAGTCAAACCCAAAGAGATTTTCCAGCCTCTCTGTGAGGCTCCCCTGTCCTGTCACCGACTTCAAAGACCCGTTCATTTACAAAACACAATGCTAGCCCACTACAGATTAATGCAAATTCAATTAATGCAAATTTAAGTGGTATTTAAAGGTTGTCTCTTTGTCTGAGAGGAGGATGAAATGCTCCTTTTGGAAAGAAGTAATTTCCTAGGCAAGCCGTCAGCGCTGTTTTCCTGCTTACCTTGGGGGAAAACGCAGGGCTCCTTTCTCCCCAGACTTTTCTGAGAGCTAGAAAGAGGTCCTGTTACTTCCAAATGCTTTTGTTCTTCTGTCCCTCTGTCACATGGCTTGCCTTTTATATTTGCAACACACAAAAGTTAGGACTGTTGTTTAAGCGACACAGGGAGAGAGAGAGAGAGAGAGAGAGAGAGGCAGAGAGAGAGGGAGAGAGAGAGAGAATGTCAAATGGAAAAGTGCCATTGCAGTCATATATCAATCAGGCGTGCGGCCGCGGCAGCGCACTAGCAAATGGGAATGCCACGGAAATGTGAGGCGCCCGGTATCGGGGACTCGCAGCCGCTGCCCACCGCTAGGCTCCCTTCCACGGAGCATCTTACGATGCGAACGGCATAGGAGTAACAAGGGCGAGGAAGTCCCCCACCCCCTTCTTCTTCGTCGTCTTCTTCTTCTTCTTTTGTGATGTTATGGAAATAATAAGGGGCTAAATAATATTCGGGATTGAATTCGGGATTGAATTCTTTGGCAAGCATGTGGCTGCCCTAAAGAGGTTCCGTCCGCACGAAAGACACGGAAATACAGAGTGGCATTCTGCTTAACGATTCAGCAGCTGACCGGGATGAAGCTGAAATTCTCAGTAAGAGAGAAGAAACATGGGAATCAGAACTCCTTCTCGGGCGATGCTGTGGAAGCAAGTGCAAAACTCTGCCCTGTTTTATTACGGTGTGGGTGGGTGGTGAGAGTTCTTTTCTGAGTTGTTCATCCAGCAAATGATTTTTAGCAGCAGATCCACGATTAAATCCACGACAGTACTGAAATCAGCGCCTTCTTCGGCATCATTTAGAATAAAACACTAGATCTGATTTAGACACAGTGACAAAGTGGGAGTCCTTGACTCCTCGAGTTATGTGAGTGTGAGAATAACAGGTAAAGCCACCCCACGACACCACAACTAGTAGAAAAGTGACAAAGGTAACTACGTGTGTGGGCTAAATGCCTGCTAGCTGGATAATACTGTTATGAGCTGTAGGAATACAAAGGGAAATATTTCCTAACTCTTGCCCTTAAAAGCTGCAAATGAAGACAGAAAACCATCAGCAACTTTTGTGGAAAACACAATGAACCATTGAACCATTTATAATTTTTTTTTATGTCAGATGAACCCAGCTCCAGAATATTTTCTTAAATGAACACTGATGAAGAATTAAACTGAGATTATAAAAAAGTGATAAATATGTCATAAAACTTAATTATTGACGCTGAAACCGTCAGGTTCAGCTAGATCATGTCATTTATTATTCATTCATAAATTGGTAATCACATTATTACTTTTCCACAGAACCTTTACTTCAGTCATTGATGTTTACAGGAGGTGTCTTCAATTTTTCAGTTTGATCTCCACCCTTTAGTAAGAAGCCCCTTTTCTTTTGCTTTACCAGGGAAACCCTGTCCACCTGGGACCAGCCAGTCACAAAACAGAATCCACCTACAAGGATAAAGGATAAATGACAAGTTCAAAGCCTTGAAAGAAAACCTGGCACTTGGCCAATGATGATATTGGCCGAAATGTCTTAAAAGCAGAAGATCAAAAAGCAAATGGAAATTGGAGCTTAAAAATGGAAATAATCTGAAAGGGGAAATGACTTGTAGCTGAGTAAGAGCCATGGAAATAGTCATGAACACATTTTCTGGCTCAATTTTGTGGGTCAGATCGAGAGGGTGGATAAATCCTTTGGCCACCAACATTTTCAAATATCAGAGCTTGACGTCCATCAACATTTTCATTTCTCCTGATAATTTGTGTTTTTCTCTCAACATATGCTCACCACTCCACTCTGCTATCTTTTGCCTTTGGGTTCTCAGAACCACTCTATCTGCTCTGAAGTAACATGAAAAGGTGTGGTTCTTCCTGGTTGGAATTTTCCAGCCTCCTACAAGCTGCCCTTCTGCAAGGCACCACAGAAAGTGTAAAAATTGCAAACACATTGATTGCTTGGCCACAGAAGACAGGCTCTCTCCCAGATGGAGCCCCACTGCTCCCTCCAGCCGTTATTCTGTCAGGGGTGGCGAAGAATACCATCTGCTGCCCCTTTCAAGAGGGAGGCTTGCCTCCGCCTCTTGGGCTCCAGAGGACCTGTTTCTGAGCCTATCAATGGGTATCTGGCACCAGCAACTCTTTTCATCACATCACCGTGCTTTTCAGAAAGGTCACTGTGCCACATGTGGTTACTTTACCAGCCATCATTAACGTTCCTGAGAAAGAAGGACTCTCTTTACATTTCTATCTATGCCAAAGGGGATGAAAATACTCCTGCTGCTATTTCATATGCACTCAGGATGGGAAGAGTTTGGAGAAGAAGATGTCTATCAGCTGGATGGGAAATTCTTCAAGGGACCCTCCTGAGCCTTTTATTTCTGGTTCTGTTTTTAGGTTGCCTCTCTCTCTCTCGGTAGCTCTAGTGGATATTTACAGGGATTGCCCAGCATCCAAATACCCCCGAAGGGATGGGGAATCCCAAGGCAGGTGGGAGGCAGGATCTGAAGGGAGCAGGTGTTTCCTCTCCCCTCCTCAGAGCAGCTGGAGAGCCAGGCGTGCCCAAGCCTGGCTCACCAGATGTACCATTCAGGAGGAGTGGCCAAGACCTGCAGACAGTCAGAGGTTATTCCCTATGGGCACACTGGAATCAAGAGCCCAGAGGTTACAGCAGCCAACGTCAAGTGCAAGAGAGCCCAGCCATGCGACAAAGGGTGTTCCAGGGACACAGGGTCCACCCATGATGGCATTTGGAGCATTCTGGTCTTTTGGGCTGCATCCGTGTTTGTCACCATTTTATGAGCCTGGATCTCCAGCTTTCCTGGTGATTCTGTGAAGTACCCCCCATCACCACACCCACAAATCCTGCCAATAAATTCCTTTCTGCTTTAATTAGCTAGAGACAGTTTTTGCGGCTGGCAACCAGGAGTCCTGACCTGAACACTGCATTTTCCAAATTTAGGAAAATTAACATCATTAACATACAATTGGAAATGTAGCCTCTTCTTCCTAGCTACTTTTCCAAACAAACAAATGGTTTCAGATTCATTGTCAGTCTGCTATAGTCTCTGCTACAACATTTTGAAAGTAGAAAATTTCTAGGAGGGTACAAAACAAGATACATATATATAATAGGTACTTATCAAGACACCCACCAAAAGCCAATAACATTTGATATCATATCTACATGGATACAGATAGGGGTGTGGCGGGGATGTGTGTGTGTGTGTGTGTGTGTGTGTGTGTGTGTGTGTGTGTAAAATCCCAACACACCAGCACAGCCTGCTAGGCATGATTTACAATTATCTATGAGAATACTAGTCTCTACCATGCTCATGAATATAATAGTATTCATTCAAACATAGCTATTAATAATAATAGCAACTATTTCATGGGTGTTTACTCTCTACTGGGCTTTGTGACAAATATCTAGATGCATTATCTCTTTTAGAGAGATACGCAGTAATCCTATAAGGTAGATACTATTATTCTTTATTTTGTAAGTGGAGAAACTGAAGCTCTGAGTGGACAGGTGATTTCCCTGAGGTTGACCAAGCAAGCAAATAGCAAATAGCAAATAGCAGATACGAGCCCTGGCTTTGCTGTCTTTAAAAGGCCAGGACTTAACCACTATGCCACTATGCCACGCTGCCCCTATTCAACAGAAATTCACTGAACTGTGCCTTTACAGTAATGCTCTATTATTTGTGGGAGATGCAACTAAAAGTAGGACATAGATCCTAGTGTAAGGAAGAAAGAGACTTTCACTTATGAAGACACTGCAGGGTATAACGTGGTCAGGATGGTTCATCCAAGACAACACCACTGGATCTTGGCTTTGAAGCCACAGAGTGGGAACCAGAGGATGAAGATGAGTTTGTGGAGTGACACACAGTCAGACTTTTGGCTGGGCCTAAACCTATACTGTGGTGAGCCAGGAGGATGTGGGGAGCAGAGGAGGAGCCAGGGTAGGAGCTGGGGCCAGATGAGGTTAAAAGAGAGAGCATAGAATGGGAAGGCAGTCTGAGACAAAGGAGAGGTTTTGTAAGTGGAAGAAGGCTGAGTCAGAGGAGCAAAGGTAAGTAGCATGGCATACATTCATTCAACAAATATTCTTTCAGTGTTTCGTACCTGCCAGATGTCATTCTTATTGGGGTCCAGCATTGGATAAGACAGACAAAGTATCTTTGGTAATGGTGGAGGAGTATGTCAGTAAGGACACTTTCAAGGCAAATAACAAAAACTTGAATATCAATGGCTTAAAACATAGGGAAATTTATGGCACTCAATCAGGAAGTAATAGTTTTAGGGTTGGTACAGTAGCCATGGTATCATCAAAAACTCAAGCTCCTCCCACTTCCATCTTGCTCAACATTGTTGGCTTCTGTTCCCCTCTAGCAGATCAATTCATGGACGCAAGATGGCTGGTGGAACTCTAGAAATCACATTGAAATTCAGGAGTCAAGAGAGGAGAGAAGAGCTTGTTTTTTGTCTGCTTCTTCAATCAGGAGGAAAGTCTTTCCAGAAACCCCAAGGGCTTCCCCTTGCATCCCATTGACCAGAACCTGGCCACATTCCCACTCCAACAGTAATCTCTGCAAAGGGAAGCACAATTGTCATGACCAGTCTGACCCAATCATGATCCACGCCCTGGAGCTGGGTGCATGGCAGACTAGACATAGTCAGATTCTTAGTGATGAAAGAGGATGAATAGTAGGAGTAGATAACCAGTAGTATCTGCCACAGTGAGAGAGACAATATAAACACCAGGTGACTTCAGAGTGTGACAAATGCTATGAGGAAAATGAAATAGTAATGAGCTAGAGAGTAACTGAAGTAGTGCAGGCAGAGGGGTGAGTTAATAGCGCGACCAGAGTTGGTTTCTCTGTGGACATGACATTTGCAAGTAAATGCTAAGGGCAAAGTTGGCAAGCAGAAATGCCAAGGTGGCTGGAACAGAGTGAGATGGGCAAGTGGTAGGAGATGTGGTCACAGATGAAAGCAAGAGTCACATATATTATGTAAAGCTTGATTGTAGGGAGTTTGGGTTTTTGTTCCTGGTTGAATTGTCTCACCCAAATAAAATTTTTTGAAGTCCTAACCCCCAGTACCTTAGAACGCAACCTCACTTGAAAATAGGGTTTTTATAGAGATAAATTAGTGAGGTCATTAAGGTGGGTCCTAATCTGATATGACCGGTGTTCTTATAAAAACGGGAACTTTAGACACAGAAACAGACATACACAGAGGAAAGATGTGAAGACACACAGGGAGAAGACGGCCGTGTGACTGGAGTAATGCATCATAAGCCAAGGAAGACCAAAGTTTGCCAACAAACACCAGAAGCTAGAAGAGACAAGGAAGGATTCTCCCCTGAAGCCATCAGAGAAAACATGGCCCTGCTGACACTTTGATTTCAGACTTATGGCCCCCAGAACTGTGGGACAACACATTTCTGTTGTTTAACCCACCCAGGTTTTGGTACTTTGATATGGCAGCCCTTGGAAACAAACACAGTTTTGTTTGCAAAAGGATGACAATACATTGGTGGGTTTTAAAGCAATGGTTTACATTTTTTTAGAAATTCACTCTGGTTCACATGTAGAGATGGATCACGGGCAGATGAGGAAGTGGGAAGTGGCAAAGTGTGGAAGTAGGGAGGTCACTGAAGTCTCCCAGGGAAGAGAAGGCGGTGGCTTGCACTATGGTTGAAGTAGTTCAGGAGGAGTGGAGTGGACAGATTTTGGATGTACTTGGGGGTGTGTGTAGACTATACAAGACTTACTTCTGAATTGTTTGTGGGAGAAGACAAAAAGAAGAAACTTCAGTCTGATTCTTGCCCCGTGGTGGACTAAGGGAAGCATAGGTTTTGTGAAGGTTGGGTCTGGAAGCACAGAATTCAGTTTGGAACAGGTTCAGTTTAACATTCTTATAAGACATCCAAGTTGGAATGCAGAAGAGATAATGTGATATACAAGTTTGGATTTCAGGGGCCATTTCGAAGCTGGAGAAAAGACATTTGGACATTGTCAACCTATGGAGGGTATTTATAGCTATGTAGCTGATGGAGATGCTGAGGAAGAGAATCTAGCTAAAGAGAGATGGGGAGCTAGGATAGAGCTCTGGAGGTCACCTATGTTGAGTGAGATTGAAAAGAAGAGATCAGAGCAGTAAGCGGAAAATTAAGATATTGGGCCATCTCCAGAAAAGCAAATAATAAGTTTCGTTTGTCTGTTTTTTAATTAAAGAAAGTCGTTACCTAAAAGTAGAGAAAGGAAACTATGGCATTAGACCTCTGCTTCTCAAATTTAGAATTAACTAGAGAGGGTTAAAATGCTGATGTCCAGGCCTCACTCAGGTTAACCAAAACAGACTCTTTAGGGCTGGAGACTGGGCATTTGATATTTTTAAAAGCTCTCCTCTCTTCCTCAAAAAATTAAAAATAGGACTACCATATGATCTGGCAATCCCACTCTTGGGTATTTATCCAAAGGAAATAAAAACAGGACCTTCAAAGAGATATGTGTACCCTCATGTTCACTGTAGCATTATTCACAATAGCCAAGACATGGAAGCACCTTAAAAGTCCACCAATAGATGAATGGATAAAGAAGATGTGATATATATATATATATATAGTTATATATATAGTTATATACTCACACACGTACACACACAATGGAATATTACTCAGCTGTGAGAAAGAAAGAAATCTTGCCATTTGGGATGACACTGATGAAACTTAAGGGCATTATGCTAAGTGAAATAAGTCTGACATAGAAAGACAAATAGTGTATAATCTCATGTATATGTGGAATCTAAAAGAGCCAAACTCTTAGAAACAGAGAATAGAGTGGTGGTTATCAGAGGCTGAGGGTTTGGGGAAATAAAAAGATATTGGTCAGACAGTACAAACTTCCACTTATGAAATGAATAAGTTCTGGGGATCTAATGTAGAGCATGGTGATTATAGTTAACAATATTGTATTATATACTTGAAAGTGGCAAGGAGAGTAGACCTTAAACATTCTCACCATGAAAAAGAAATGGTAATTATGTGACAGGATGGAGATGTTAGTTAATGCTATGGTGGTAATCATTTTGAAATATATATCATATCAAATCAACATATTGTACACCTTAAACTTACACAATGTTATATGTGAATTATATCTCAATAAAGCTAGGGGAAAAAAACAAAAGGAAGATGAGGAATATAAATAAATACATAAATAAAGCTCCTCTTACAACATCAAAGGCACAATCCATTAAATAATTAATTTATGAGTTGGACTTCATTAAAATTAAAACTCCTGCTCTGCAAAGGCAATGTTAAGAGAATGAAAAAAAAAAAAAAGCCACGGACTGAGAGAAAATATATGCAAAAGGCACATCAGATAAAGGACGATTACCCAGAATATACAAAGAAATCTTAAACTCAACAATAAGAAAACAAACCACCTGATTAAAAAATGGTCAAAAGACCTGAACAGACACCTCATTAAAGAAGATATACAGATGGCAAATAAGTATATGAAAAGATGCTCCACATTATATGTCATCAGGGAAATGGAAATTAAAACAATGAGATACCATTACATGTCTGTTAAAATAGCCACAATCCAGAACACTGACAACACCAAATATTGGTGAGAGCAACAGAAACTCTGATTTATTATGGGTGGGAATGCAGAATAGTACAGGCACTTTGGAAGGCAGTGTGGCAGTTTCTTACAAAACGAAACATACCCTAACCATATGATCCAGCAATTGCGATCCTTGGTATTTATCCAAAGGAGCTGAAAACTTATGTCCACACAGATATTTATAGCAGCTTAATTCATAATTGCCCAAAACTTGGAATCAACCAAGACGTTCTTCAGTAGGTGAATAGATAAACTGCGGTACATCCAAACAATGGAATATTATTCACTGCTAAAAGGAAATGAGCTATCAAGCCTTGAAAAGATATGGAGAATCTTAAATGTGTATTTCTTTACAATTCTGTATGTCAATTATATCTCAGTAAAGCTGAATTTTTAAAAAATGCATCTTACTAAGTGAAAGAAGTCAAACTAAAAGGTTACATACTGTATGATTCCAAAAATATATGACATTCTTGAAAAGGCACAACTATGGAGACAGAAAAAAGATAAGTATTTGCCAGGGGTTGGGGAGGGGAAGGGATGAATAGGTGGAGCACAGAGGATTTTTAGGGCTGTCAAAATACTCTGTATGTATTATAATGATAGATACATGTCATTATACATTTGTCTAAATCCATAGAATGTACAACTCCAAAAGTGAACCCTAATGTACACTATAGACTTTGAATGATAATGGTGTCCATGTTGGTTCATCAATTGTAACAGATGTACCCTCTAGTGCAGGATATTGATTCTGGGGGATGTTCTGCATGTGTAGGGACAGGGAAAATATGGGAACTCTCTGTACTTTCCACTTAATTTTGCTGTGAACTTAAAACTGCTCTAAAAATTGTCTGTTTTTATAAAAAACAACAATATGGCATGCTCCCTTCTTTCTGCAAAAATATTACCCAATTAAAGGAGACAGCTTCAGGAAAAGAAAAACAACAACTCCCCAGGCAATTATAAAGCACAGAGTCAAGAACCAGTCTTTAGCCATTATAAAAGTACCCAGTCAATCAATTCAATAAACCATTTTATAATGTAAATTCAAGCTAATGAACCACTAGATATATGCTAATTTTAGTGAATAATCTTTTTTGGCATCTTTTCCACCATTTTATGAGCATCTTCAAAGCGTTGAGAGGACATCTTTTCTTACAACATACTGTACATCTCATCAAAGGCATAACTCGAGACAATCCTTGGTTTATAAAAAGACGATGAGAGAAAAAAGACTCTCAGCTCTAAATTTAAGCACCTTTTGAACTTTATAAAAATCACTTTAAGAACCACATAGTTAGTGTCATAGAAAAACTAAGATCTTTATCTAGCCTTTTTCTTTTAAAATACATCCTTCTGTCCATGAGTTACTCCATAAGGATAATGAAAAATTATTTTATACCCAAATTAAAAATGCAAGGATTCAAAGCAGTCCAAAGAACATTTGAGGAAAAAAGGACTTATATTTAAGGAGGCAACAAATCCTCTAACAAAATGTGTTGTCTTGCTTCATTATGGTTCTAAAATTAGCCCTTCTTTAATTAGGTGATAAATAGGGTTATTAAAATCATCAGTACCCTGCCAAATGGCTGGGGGCTCCTTGTTAGAGGTAAGGACCTCAATGTCCATTTTATTTCAAAGGTCTTATTCCTCACCCCATAGAACCTCTCAATAGTATCTGACACAAATGAGCAACTCTTCCTTAAAATTCATCCTTCTCTTAGTCTTCATCCTGTGATAGGATCCACTCCTACCATGGCATCCTTTCGTTCATGGCCTCAATTCTCTTCTAACTAACCCACCTGAGTGATTTATCTAGTTCATGGCTCAAATATTACCTCGAGGTCCATTTCTGTTCTTAGTCTACTTTCTGAACTTCAAAACAAGAATTTCCACTTATTCCCGAGAACTCACCATTTAAATATTTTATTGGCACCTCTCACTGGGTTACTAAGTCCAATTGATTATCGTCTCCTTAACTCAATTGCACCACAGTTGCCCCAGCCTGGAAAATCTTATTAGCTTTGCAATTTGGAGAAAGTTGTTAGCTTCTTACAAACTCAGTTACTTCATCTGTTTTATGGGTAAAGAAAAACAATTTAAGAGGCTCGGTGTGAAGGTTATTTGAGACATTGAACTGACACTGCTTTAGATTTCAAAGATTATTGCTCTGTGTCGTTGTTAGGCAAGGCCCTGCTGGAGAACACCTAAGGAAATGGTGAACTCAGTCCCAGCTATAAACAGGACCAAGGTCTTTGACTCCCATATTACGATGCTTATAAAACTACTGGCAGGCTGGGAAGTAATAACTTTCTCCATAGTGAAACAGAATGGTTTCAGTCATACTGGAACTTCAATTTCTTATGTTCTTGCTATAAAATAATAGACTCTACTGTCAAATCTTAACTTTCTCAAGTTCTTAAATTTCACAGGACTGAAAAATATTCCCTTCCTTTTGTATAAAATGTGACCTTCATTTAGAAATAAGGGATTTTTCATTAACTTTGCATGTCTCAGTGATCATGGACAAACTACATTCACTAGTAGCTCAACAAATTCATGTTAGGTCAGTTTTAATCCTATTTAAGGTCAATTTCACAGAGAAAGAATTATTATAAGAGTTTGTACTGACAGCTTGCAATTAATGTATGCTTTTGAAAGGATGAACAGTCATTGACTAGATGTTCAAAGAAAGATTTTTTGATCTTCCCCCTACACACAAATACATGATACTACTTATCATATTTGACACTTCTTTATCTTTCCCAAAAGAATTTTTTCACATATTGAACAGTTTGTCTTCCCCAAAAGTATGACTTTTTCAATTAAAACTTAATTTAAAAAACATATTTGGTGGTTTGAGTCTAGAAAAAATAACAAACTTAGAGGTATTCCATAGTTGTTCTATGCAATGAATAAAGGCAGCTTCATTTTATCCATTTACTTATTCAATCTGTATTTATTAAACACTTACTGAGTTCAGAAAACCCTGCCTTTCCTTACCTAATTGATGAATCATTATATTTTCAGAAAGATCCTCCAATTTTCCCAGATATCTGAGAAATGATTTTCAGAACTTTTTTAGTCCCACTCATTCATTTATTCAACAAATAATTTTTGAGCAGTGCCAAGCCCTGTCTTAGGCCTTGGAGATAGAGTAGCAAACAAGATGGACAAGGTCCCAGCTCTCATGAAGCTGAAAATCTATTAGGGAGACAGGCAATCTCATAAAGAAATATATAATATACTTTCAGGTGATGATAAGTGCAAGGACAAAAATCAGACAGGATAAGGGGATCTAGCATGAAGGAGAATGCTACTTTAGATTGGGTGGTCAGGAAATGCACCCAGGAGGAAGTGGTATTTGAACTCAGTGATATGGGTGAAGTAAGTCATGCAAGGGCTAGGAGAAGACCATTCCAGGCAGAGGGACAGCCTTGGGATGGGAGCAAGCTTAGCATGTTCATGATGAAGAAAGGAGGCCACTGTGGCTGGAGCAGAGTGAACAAGAGCAAGAGTAGAAGAAAATGAGATAAAGGCCAAATCATGTAGAGCCCCGTAGCCATGATAGGACATGTAGAGTGTATTCTAAATGGAATGGGAGGCCACTGGGGAGGTTAGAACTAGATGGTGACATGACCTGATTCAAGTGTATAAAAGATGACCTTGGCTCTTTTGTGGAAATAGGCAGTCTGACTAGGAGGACAAGGCAGTGAAACATGGTTGAATTCTGACAATATTCTGAACATAGAGCTCTTGCAGAACTTGATAATGGATTGGATTTATCGTACGGATATGAAAGAGGAACCGACGACACTTAGGTTTTTGGTATGAACTGATGATTGATTGAGGTTCTCACTTAATTGAAATAGGGAAGATTAGAGGAGGAATACAGTGGATGGGGGTGCAGAATCAGGAGCTCTGATTTGGACATTATAGAGCACCTATTGTGCAACAAGTACAAATGATCTGCTGGCACGTAGATCAGACCTGTAGGAACATCATTCATCAGGAAAAACTCAAGAAGACAGGACCAGGGCAGTTATGTGAATTCCCTGCTGCCCCTCACACTCTGAGGTAGCTTCACTACAGATGTCAGATGTGGGAGAAGGGTGTGACTTTTGGGATGTGGGGCTTTTAAGTTGAATGATTAAGGAAGAAACAGGTTCTTCCCTGATATAATGAGGGGCCAGGATGTAACAGCAATATAACACAGTAGGACCGTGCTCCATCCCTATCCTGCCAGTCCCTCCTTTGGGGTGAGCAGGGAGCAGGATACAGTGGCAATTGGATACAGCAGAACTTTTTTCCATCCCTATCCTGCCAGCTCCTCTTCTGATGTTGTTGAAGTAAGAGAAGGATCCAAGGTACTTGTTGCAGCTGTATGATAAAGACAGCTAACAGCGGGATTTGCCTCATCATCGCTCATGATTGGAAAAGTACCAGCCTCTTTCAGGACATGCAGGGAGGGCTGTGGTCCAAGGCTTGTTGTTGACCAGGATTGATTGCCTTCAGCACTAGTCTTAGCCAATTTCTATGGAGATTTTCAGGAGGCCAATTCCTTCTCTACAGGGGATAATTCATGAGCAAATTAACACTTACCTCTTCATAAAAACTTGGATTGAGTTGGTAGTAGTGGAGTGGTGAAATGTGATTGGATTCTAGAAATACTCTGAGTTTAGATTTCCCAAAGAACTTGCTGGTGGATTGACTTTATGATTCAAAGAGAAAAAGAGCAATCAAGAAGGATGTATAGGTTTTTATCCTGAACAACGGAACACTGACAGAAATAAGGAAGGTTGAAGGAACGGGTAGTGGGGTGGAAGTGAAATCAAGAGTTCTGATTTGGAAATGCCTAATAGACAGCCAAGCAGAGAGGCGGACAACACTTGGAGTTCGGGGAAGAGATCTGGATGGAGGATATACATTTTGGAGTCGCCAGGATGTAGGTGCCTTTTAAAGCTGTTACTGAGTCCAAGCTCATATTACTCACCGCACAACAGGCCAATAAGTCAAAAGGTGAGTTTGTCGGGGCAAGGAATAGTGACTTTATTTGGAAAGCCAGCAAACGGAGATGGTGGACTAGTGTCCCAAAGTCAGCATTCGGGCTTCTTTTGTACTAAAAGGGGAGGGGGTGTGGTTGGTTGCTGCAAACTTCTTGGTACAGGAATCCTTTGTTCTGGCAGCTGTCCATGTAGGTCTGATCACAATGTTCCTATAAACTTCCAACAAGACAATTGTTATTTTCTGTTCTGCAACTTTTTATCTCTGTATGAATGAAAAATTGTTATACCTTTAAAGGTCAGAGCCCCGAGAATGGGCTATCCTGTACATTTCAGGCTCTAGGCAACATTCTTTTACAATGGTATAAAGCCAGCACAGGTAACATAGCACAAGGGTTAGAGCTGAAGGAATAGATCCAATATGGAGTCAGGTTTGTTCTCTGCTACAAAGCCATGGGACTGGATCAATTTAGGAGCAAATGTAAGAGAAAAAAGGAATGCAAACTGGCAAACTGAACCCTGCCTGGGTTATGTCAATATTTAGAAGCCTGGAGCAGGCCTAATGTCTGCTTCTCCAGGCAGACTCTTGGTTGCCTCCAGCAAAAAAAAAAAAAAAAAAAAAAGAAGGAACATTCAAGCACAATGTAATCTCAAAATAATACCTGTGATTTACCGCATAAGGCAGGTCTGAGATAGATCTGAAGTGTCATTTTCCAAGGTAAAGGGGGAATATTTCTACACATACAAAACATGATGAACATAAAATTTTAAAAGCATGGTTTCCCCCTCACTCAGCTAAGGAGAATTACCTGTCATTTAAATATAAAATTGACAAAATTCCATACTTTGCTTACTCTTTCAGAGACTTCAATTAAAATTATATAATGATTCCAAAGCTTTTTGAGCAAGGTTTGTTTTTCTTTTGAATGCAACATTTTATCCTATCTTTAATAGGGCTGTATTTTACTCTCTTCTCCCCCAAAGCTATAGAACTATTAAATTCTTGGGCATTCCCCTCACATGATATGTGTATTCTCTGTTTCAAGTCTAGGTTTCTAAGACCAGTGTTTCAGTTACTCAGCAAATCATCAAGGAAATTTGAAAATGGCATTGACCTTTCCTCAACTTTTGGATCTAGAACCAGGAATTGGTTATGGCCTATGCTAAATGAACTACACATTAAACCATGATTAGTAATGTTTAATCAGGAACCAAAAGAGTCTTGGTTGGTAGGAAGGGAGCAACGAATGTCCAACAGTAAAAATAAGGAACCTTTCTTGTCCCTCTTTGTTTTAGCTTATTCCCTCCCCCCAAAATAGAAAGAGCTCATTTTTTATAAAAACAATTACAACCTAATATATCGGATTTCAAAATTTGTCAGGAACTATATATGCGTGAGAATAGCCAAGAAATTTCTGGAAAAATAAACAATGAATAATAAAGGGTGTGGCAAAACATCTATTACTCACCCCATATTCATGTAATCTCCCACATTTCTCAGCCCCCTTGCTGTGGATGGGACTGTGTGACTAGTTCTGGCCAATGGACAGAAAAGGTGTCACTTCTTGGTCAAACCATTTAACATCCTGATACACACTCTTCACTTCTGTCTTCCCATGCTTCAGTGACCTGGAGGCCATATATTGAGATTGTGGCATCACAACAGGGAAGCAGCCTGTGCCACTGAATCCCCAAATGGAAGACAACTGGCCTAGAGAGTTGCCTGACCCACAGTGGAATTCGTGTGAATGTGAAATAAGTCTTTGATATATTAAACCATAGAGATTTGGGGGGTTTTGTTTTGCCATAGCATTATATACGTATACACTGATACAAAAAGAAACTTTCCTTAAAAATATGACTAAACAGATCAGTGAAATATAAAAGTGTTCATAACTAGACCCATGTCTATTTGGAAGGTTAATATGTGACATGATGGATTACCGGTGCCTGTCTCAGTTAACAAAATTAACCAAAATTTACTGGTTTAAAACGACAACAATCATTTGTCATCTCTTGTAGACTTGGTGGGTCAGGAATTCCGACAGAACATCACAGAAAAAGCTTGTCTCCGCATCATGCATGATGTCTAGGGCCTCAGCTGGGCAGCTCAAGGACTGAGGGCTGGAGTCCTCTAAAGGTTTATTCACGTGCATGTCTGAGGCTGACGACGGTGGCCATGGGTTGGGGGCCTAGTTGGGACTGTCAGCTGGAACACCCACATGTGTCCTCTCACATAGCCTGGACATCCCCACAACATGATGGCTGGGTTTAAGCGTAAATGCAACAAGAAGAAGAGCTATATTGCCTATTGTGACCTAGACTCTGAAGCCACACAGCATCACTTCTGCCATATTCTGTTGAGCAAGGCAGTTACAAAGCTTTACCCGTGAGAACACAGGTAAAGCTTGAGGGAGGGAACACAGATGTTACCTCTTGATGGAGAAGTGTCAATAGCATATTGTAGAAGGGCACAACGAATGGGATATAGATATAGATATAATAGATATGAATATAGATACAGATAAAGATATAGATGTATAATGTATATATACACATAAATAGCAGCCATCTTTGGAAAATATAATCTGCCACAGTGCAAATGGTTGTTTGTTAAGGCTCGGATGGACCACTTTTGGACGAGCTGTATGTCCTCCTACTATAGAGATGAGAATAACAAATATATTCTCATATACAGATATTATGGTTTGAACAGATTGCTGAAACTCTAGCTAATAACCGTATAAAGAAGAGATGCAGCAGATAATCTTTTCTAAAATTAAAGACATGATTTTTGGTAGACTTTCCTCAAATTACAAACTAGTATATAGATTAAATTTCCATAACCATTATTTTATTTAGTTATCTTGTATTGTTGGAAATAATTTGGGTCCTTTACTGAGATATTTTTAATGTCCAAAGCCTTGAAAAATTCCAGGCTAAAGATATTTTTGTTAAATTGTATGAAGTAGAGCTTCAGGTTCTTATTTTCCATGTGTCTATGCACCATAGTAAATGAAAAACAATTTTCTAAGAGAATCTTGGCCTTGCCCATGGTTTTCCCATGTCTCACCTTAAAGCAAGGTTACTATGGCTTTCCATGCAGGCACACATTCTTGTTAGATGGTTCCTTGTTTTTCACAGAAGGATATCAACCCTACTCCCAGGCGATTGATCAATTGATCTCTGCCAAAGTATTCCAGCATGGGAGGACTAAGCGTCACAACTAATCAGAGAGCACAGTCTTAAACTCTCTGTTGCCCTATTTTAAACTGAATATTTGTCTGAAATAAACAGTGTCTAGCAGGATTACTTGAGGGATACAGAATCCACCCTGTAACAAGCCAGTACTGTCATTGCTCTGCCCACATCCCCTTGGATACCTCTTAACAGTGTGTAACCCCTCCCACAACTTTTGCAACTCTTTTTGTGAGGACTGACCTCAGGCCACCCGAACCACTTTGCCCACAGGCATTAGAGCAGGAATTACCAGGAAGTTTACATCACTCCCACCTTACCCTTGGACCCCACAGCCCTTAGCTGGTGCAGGAGAACAAAGCACAGTTCCTTTGCCCGGAGTCCGGACAAACTTGTAATTCCCCCTCCAGAGCTCCCTGCGGGATCAAGCTGAGGCTGGGACATCTCCTGAACACACACCCTTGCTCAGCTTCTTCCTCTCCTCTACCCTGTTCCCCTCACTCCCATGCCAGTTTCTCCTGGGAGCACTTTTAAAATAAATCACACGTACATGAGTCCTCAAATTAGTGTCTGCTGCTAGAGAACAAGACCTAAGACATAATCCTTCTCCTTAGATATTCTTCTATCTTTCTGTGAATTAAAGTGACTCTCTAGAGAGTGGGCTACTTGAACTACCTGGTACAGTTTTAATGAATCAGAATCTACGTACCAATGAGATCCCTAGGAGATCTGTGTGCACATTAACGTTCCAGAAGCACTTTTCTGAGAAACAGCCCTGTGAACTGGTTCAAGACGTAAGACATTGGAATAGACCAGAAACTGGAAGAAATCACAAACCTTGTCGAAATGAATTCTCGTGTTATTTTCATTTTTATAATATTCCAACGCTATTTAAATAATTCCAAAGTAGGGAAAATGATGGAAAGCTTCCAATTCATTTTATGAAGCTAGCAAAACCCAGTATTAAAACCTGATAAAGATTAAACACTCAGAGAAAGCTTATTAAATAATCTAGTGAATATGTAGAAACAAAAATCTTTAAACATAGCATTGGCAAACTGAATCCAGCATGAAAATAAAAGAATAGTACACCACAATGAAAAAGAGTTTACACCAGGAATGCAAGGATTATTTAATATTTTAAAATCTACTAACATAATTTATCACATCAAGAAGAGAAAACCCAGAATTTCAATAGATGTCCCCAATTAATTAATAGATAATAAAATTAAATATCCATTAATTATATAAACATGTGTAGTAAACTGGGATTAGAAGAAAACTTTCTTAAAATGATAAATGGCATATTTTGCAAACCAACACTTTATATAATTCTGACAGGCTGTTCAACTGAGGTCAGGAATAAGATAAAGATGCTTAAAATAATCACTATTCTTTTTTATTTCTTGTGAGTTCCAAACAATATAATAAAACAAGAAGAGGAATAGGAGGTATAAATATTAGAAAGGGAACAAAACTAATGCTATTTTCATTTTTTTTAACCTACCTTGAAACCTCAAGAAAATCATTCATGAAAATGTTAAAACTACTAGGAAGTGGTGGATAAGAACATAAGTATACAAGTATCAATGACTTTTACATATTAAAAAATAAATATTTCATCTACAAAAGAAGCAAAAAATATACCATAGTTTCAAAATGTGCTATACTGTGTAAAGAAAATCAAAAAATACTTTAACAAGAGTTTAAAATGGAGAAAGACACTGTATTTCTGGATAGGAAAATCCATTATTATTAAAGTGTTAATTCTTCCCAGTTTGCTTTATAAATGTGATACATTTCTAATCTAATCCAATACCAACTGAACATTCTTGCAACTTGACAAAATGCTTTCAAAGTTTATCCAGAAGAATAAACATGAAAGAATAACCAAGAAAATTTTTAAAAGAAAAATAAGAAGGAATCTGAAACCAAATGTTGAAATATATTATAAAGCCACAACAATTTGAGTAATGTGTTATGGGCACAGGACTAGACGAACAATTCAAGGTAAGAAAAATAGAAAGTCCAGAACAAATGCAGGAATGTTTAAGAATTTAGCATAGGATAGTAGTGTCATTTAAATCATATTTGTTATATAATTTGACTAAATACTTGTGGAAAAATTAAGTTAACTTTATTATATTCCAGAATAGATTTCAGCTGGGCTAAAAATGTAAATTTTTAAGAAAAAAACATGAACGTTCCAGAAGAAAATATAGGTACACATTTATCTAACCTTGGAGTGCAGTAAGCTTTTCTAATCATGACACTGAAAGCAACATCATTTTAGAAAATGGTCTATTTGACTATATAAAAATGTTACACTCCTATGCATAAAGGAAAAACAGTACATATTAAAAGTTTAAGCATATTGTACTTTTCTATTGGAATAGCATAAAAAAAACTGGGAACACATCACTACTACACATGAAGTTTAAAAATAAATATATACAATAAAGAGCTTTCACAAATCAAAAAAAATTAAAATTGGCAAAGGCCATGAAAGTGTAATTCACAAAATTGCAGAGCCAATCATTTTATTTTTAAGAAAATTTTAGCTTCTTTAATAATAAAGTACAAATTAAAACAACGGGGTATATATCACCTTTTGTGTATCAAGCTGACAAGAATTAAATAAAATTATAGTACACAAAGTTTTGTTACGTGCGTAAGCAACTGGTACCCTTGAACACAGCTGGCCAGAGTATAAATTTTATGAAGTTCATACAGAAAAGTGGTCAGTTATGTTTAAAAACTTTTAAATGTTGACCACTGGTCTTCTGGGAATTTGTCCTAAGGAAATAATTATAAATTTTTGCAATGACTTACCTATAAGTATGTCCACAGCATCATTTCTTATGGTAGCCAATCTTGGAAACCAATTAATTATCCAACAATAGAAGATTGGCTCAATAAATAAATGCCTTTATTTAGTGAAATGCAAAGAAGCTATTAAAAATATTTTTAAAGAATATTTAATGGCTTGGGAAAATGTGTATGAAATATAGTTTAATTAAAAACAGATTGAAAAGTAATATGCAGTTTGAAACGTTTGCTAAAAATTTTATTCATGCATAACATAAAACAGGAAAACATACGCCAGAATGTTAACAATGGTTTTTTCCTAGATGCTGGGACTTTGGGTTATTTATAATGCTTTTTTTGTGCTTACCTGCAAGTTTCATATTTTCTTCAATGAAAATGTACTCTAATATAATCAGAAATTATAAATACCATTTGCAGCAACATAAATGGACCTAGAGATTATCATACTAAGTGAAGTAAGTCAGATGGAGAAAGACAAATATCATATGATATTACTTATATGTGGAATCTAAAAAAAAAAAGATACAAATGAACCTATTTACAAAACAGAAACAGGCTCACAGACTTCGAAATCAAACTTAAGGTTACCAAAAGGGAAATGTGGAGGGGAGGAGGGATAAATTAGGAGTTTGAGATTAGCATATACACATTACTATATATAAAATGGTTAATCAACAAGGACCTATTGTATAGCACAGAAAACTCTACTCAGTATTCTGTAATAATCTATATGGGAAAAGAATCTGAAAAAGAATGGATATATGTATTTGTATGACTGAATTACTTAGCTGTACACCTGAAACTAACACTACATTGTAAATCAACCATACTCCAATATAAAATAAAAATTAAAGAAAAAAAAACCCAAACAGAAGAAAAAAGAAATTATAAATACATTAAAGTTTGTCATGATACACAATGCCACCTTCAGGGTATCACCCAGTAGAAATTCTTGTCCATTCTTAACACCAACAACCAGTGAGAATTGCTCTTGTCCTGAGCAGTTGACCTGTTTTCATCTGATGGACCCTATGAACCATGTAAACTAGGAAGCTTGGAGACAACCTATGTCCACCTCTGTAAACAAGGGTATGAATCTATGTGACATGCAATTGTTCCACTTAAAACATTGTCATCTTGTAGTTTGTGTATTACAATAAGTCAGATGACGTATTTCCAGGAAAGATGCAGGGTCTGTATAAAGTAATGACTATACCCACTGAGGACCCTGAAGCAATAAGATAATTCCCCAGCATACAAGAACCACAGAAGAGAAAGTTCAGTGCTAGACCTGCAAGGTAACTCATCCCTTAAACAACTGGGAAGAGTAGGTCATTTGTTCAATCAACTAACATTAGCTAAGGTCTATTATGTGCCAGATACTGTTCTAGGTGCTGAGCAGCTATACAGTGAATAATGAGAAAATTACACAATTCCTGCCTTATGGGCTGAATTGTGTTTCCTCACCCCCTCCCCCAAATTCATATGTTGGAGTCCTAATTCCCCAGTACCTCAGAATGTGACTGTATTTGGAGATAGCGTCTTTACAGAAATAATCAAATTAAAATGAGGTCATTAGTGTGGGCCCTGATCCAATATGATTGGTGTTCATAGAAAAGGGGGAAATTTGGACACAGACATCCATAGAGGGAAAACAATGTGAAGCCACAGGGAGAAGAAGGTCATCTACAAGCCAAGGAGAGAGTCCTGGAACAGATCCTTCCCTCATAATCCTGAGAAGAAACCAGCCTTGCCTATGTCTAGATATAGGACTTCCAGCCTCCAGAACTGTGAGACAATAAGTTTATGTTGCTGATGTTATCCAGTCTGTGGTACTTCACTGCAGCACTCCTAGCAAAGAAACCACCTGCCATCAAGAGGATAAGGAGAAAATAAGCACAAACAAAAAATAGTTACAAATTGTGGACTGTCCAGATTGAGTCCTCAGGAAAGACTGCTGTGGGGAAGCCCAGTTTAAGCTATAACCTGAAGGATGAGAAGGAAGTGGCCTGCGAAGAGGGGAAAGCATCCCAGGTAGGGGGACAACACACATGCAGGTCCAGGGCAGAGAGGGATTGAGCTGGTTTGAGAATTCAAGAATCAAGTGAGGGTGAATGGGTCCTATAAGGAGGCACTGGCAACAGACATCAGAACCCACTGAGATTCTTCTGTCACTTGTGTTCGAACAGGTGTGGTGAAGTGTAATGAGTCCTCAGTCCCAATATGGGCTCTGTCACTTATAACTGACCTGATTTCTTAATCGAGTCCTCCATTATAAAAAATATTTTCAAGGGAACCCTCCTATACTGTTGGTGGGAATGTAAATTGGTACAGCCACTATGGAGAATAGTATGAAGGTTCCTTAAAAAACTAAAAGTAGAGTTACCACATGATCCAGAAATCCCACTCCTGAGCATATATCCAGAAAAGATGAAACTCTAATTCAAAAAGATACATGCACCCCAATATTCATAGCGGCACTATTTACAATAGCCAAGACATGGAAGCAACCTACATGTCCATTGACAGATGAATGGATAAAGAAGATGTGGTACACACACACACACACTGGAATATTACTCAGCCATAAAAAAGAATGAAATAATGCCATTTGCAGCAACATGGATGGAGCTAGAGATTATCATACTAAGTGAAGTAAGTCGGACAGAGAAAGACAAATGTCATATGATAGCACTTATATGTGGAATCTAAAATATGATACAAATGAACTTAGTTACAAAAGAGAAATAGACTCACAGACATAGAAAACAAACTTATGGTTACCAAAGGGGAAGGGGGGAGGGATAAATTGGGAATTTGGGATTAACAGATACACACTACTATATATAACATAGATAACCAAAAAAGACCTACTGTATAGCACAGGGAACTATATTCAATATCTTGTAATAACCTATAGTGGAAAAGAATCTAAAAGAATATATACATATATATATATATATATATAAAATCTGAATTACTTTGCTGTACACCTGGAACATTGTGAATCAACTATACTTCAATAAAAAAATTCTTCAATCACAGATACATGAATCCAGAAAGCCTGGTGATGAGAATAGAAAAAACTTTCAGAATTCATACTTTATTTTGGTAAAGATGTGCTTCATGATACTCATTCTCTGTACTTTGAAAACTCTTTTCCCCTTTCTGAAAATTCCTGATGCCTCTCGAACTCCTAGGTCACTGCCTGATCTTGGTGAGATGTATGAAGGAGTGCAGCCACGAAGTCAGCACTTAGCACAGGGAAAGTAAGCAGAAAGACTATGACCCCCATGGTCATGTGTAGATGGAAGTTTGTACCTGAGAACTTCTCTAAATAAATTTCATTCTCTTCATGTCTCCACAGTCATCCATCGATCGTTCGAGTTCACTCATTCAATTACACACTCCTCTTTCTGTCACTGAGGACACACCGCCTCGTTTTGCCATGAAGTCTAACTCCCAGTCACCCCATGGAGCTGTTATTCAGCTCTTGGGCAGGCAGGCACTTAACTCAGCTCTAATAGTGTCCTGACTCAGAGCAAGATTTTGTTCTTATCACTAAGTCCCCAAAATGCTTATTTGGCTAGCAGAAAATGTCCACCACGTAGTTACTTCAAAATGGATGTTATTTACGGTTCCATCACATATCCAGCTGGTCATTCAGTAAGTAAATTAAAATAGATTGGCCCTTTAAAGCTATAGATTTTTCAAACTCGTGATTTTGAGCAGATTTCTGTATTCACTTTATATGCAGTACAAAGACAAGACTAAAATGGCTTCAAGATATTCATTCTAGTTAAACCAAAGCTCATTTTAAAATAATCTAGTGAAAGTCATTTTTCTTTTCAAATAAGTTGAACAGAAAGGAATTCTTTAAAAAGAAAAAAAAGAGATCCAAGAATATTATGAATATACCATGCAATTTAAAATTTAATACTGCAGCTTGACTCTCTGCTAATCCTTTTGTGCATTTCTGCTGTAGACATATGGCTTTGAGAGCCCATCTAGAATACTAATAAATAAATAATGATTGAGCACAGCTGATAGAACTCCCAGTTATAAGCATAGATTAAAGTAAGGTTGATTTTACACATACTACCCTGCCAGTTTGTATTCAGACACTAATATTATTACTCCTTTCTTTTCATTTGCATGCTTATTAAAAGTCAAATGGATCCCTTCCCTGCCGGGGTATGTGATTATGTGTACAGAGCCCCAGGGACCAGTGGAAGTGTGCTCTGGCAGTTTTCTGGGTCAGGGACCATTTTCCAACATGACTCCAACATGTCTTACCCTTCTTTGTCCATTACTACAATCTCCATATATCCAGCTCTGTTGAGAATTCAACAACTTTGAAATATCAGGGAATGTTACCGGATGCCCTTCCAACACCAATGCATGGGAACTTTCCAACTAACACCATTGCTTTTTCTCAATAAGTATTTTCTTTTACTCCCCTATAGCTTTTAATACAGTTGACCATTTCCTCCCTGAAATCTTCTTCTCCCCCAGCTTCTGTAACACCACACTTTGTATATTTCCATTTCTGTGGTTCAACATAGAATCCACTAGATGTTCCTTTCCACTGATTTACATATCACAAACCAATCAATCCTCCTCTCCTCTTTGAAAACCCCTGAGACCATCCCATATTGATTTGACCTGCCACTGACTGCACAGTATTTATACCATTTTGGTCAATAACCAAATACAGCTCTGTGACATCTTTTGTAATGTAGCCTTATATTTTAGTTAATCTTTACACTCTTCTTAGAGAGAGAAACACACTCTACTGAGACACAGAGAGAGAAACAAGTTAACAATTTGAAATACGATCTGAGGGTCCTTCCCCTTGTCCTTCCAGTGACAGGCATCATCAACTCAAGAAAGAATGAATTGTTAGAGCAGAGTAAAGGGGCAAAATGTACTCAGTTTTGGTTTTTAATTTAAAAATCAGTTTTTGAAACTTGTGGCAGAGACAATAGTTTGAGAGCAAATGATTTGACTTCCAAGAGTATGGTCTTTTTCTGTTTTAAAAGCCAAGGAGTCTCAGGGCACGAAGTCTATGCTAAACAAAAGAAGTGGACGGTAGAACCAGCCTGGAGAAGAGATCACAATGACCTGGACTGGGCAAAGCAAAGAGATTCAGATCAGGGGAGGGGCTTTTGCAGGGAGTGAGAGATGAGTATGGGAACCTGCACTCCCTTTCCAGTTGGAGTAAACTCTTGCAAGGAGGCTCCCCAAGCCCTCCTCTGTGGAGTGAGGATAGACAAGTGACAGTGGCTCTTGAAGGTTGAGAGGTCCAGGCAGAGGAACCTAAGGGAGACTTAGGGGCCCCCCTGCACTCCAGCATGGCACAAGAAGCCATGCTAGGTCTTCCCAAGGGTAGGGGTAGCTGAGAGAATAATGGTGGAACTTCAGTATTCCCAGTTTGGATAAAGATGAAAACAAGTGACCAGCAGAGATCATTGACCAGAGGCCAGATGGAAATATCTGGGCAGGTGCCAGTGAGTGCAAATGCCAATGATGTGCAGAGACCAGTAAGGGCAGGCCCACACTGGTTCCTCAGCTGAAGTTCTTTCCCCCAACCTGGCCTCCTACAGAGCCTGTTGGAACTTAGCTATTACCCCAAAGACAAGGACAGAGAGGGAAAGCTTTGAAATGATCAAGAAAACCCTCGATTGACTAAATTTATGCAAAACTAACTACAGTTTTTTTTTTTACCAAGAAGGGTGAAAGCTAGTGAGAGCAGTTTTAGAAAAGAGGTTTGGAAAACTACAGTAAATCAATACAAGTTGCATGTTTTGGGTACTTGGGCTTAATCAAGCCTAAAGAATTTTACTAACTACTATGCAACACCTCTCAAACTAAGACAGGTATCTTCTTTAAAATTTTATTTTGTTTGTTTTCCTAGAAAGCATCTAGAAGACTTGGTGATGGCTGCCAAATAACCTTTGAATGGCTGAATGGTCAATTAAATAATCTGAAATTTTCAGTTAGTGGCTATTTTAAGATGAAAACAACAACGGCCTGAAGTTTTGCATTTCACACAAAGATAAAGAGGACTACATTTTAAAATTAGATGTTCTCCCTTTTCTTACAACCCATTCATTATTCTACTCAAAAAGCAGACTTCTTGTTTCAGGGAGGTGAGGAGGTATAGCATATGCTTAGTCTTCTACTTTTATGGAAGCCATAATGCCAACCTTGGAGAGATGAAGCAACCCAACAACAAAGGTTTATCTGAGCACCTGTAAGGAAATATCTTTTCAGTTCATCTTCACAGTCATGAACTAGAATGTTTTGATGCAGATGAGTAGGGAAAAAAAACTCATGTAGTCATCATTAGGGGAATAGAGGACAATAGCATTAAAAGTGGAACTATAGAACAATTCTGTAGAAATTTGTCATGCATATATGCTGATAAAAATATCTGAGCTGTGAAAACAAGGCTTCAAAGAACCACTTAAAATATCTGATTAATTGCAGCAACATGGATGGACCTAGAGATTATTATACTAAGCGAAGTAAGTCAGGAAGAGAAAGACAAATACCATATGACATCACTTAGATATGGAACCTAAAATACAACACATATGAACCTATCTACAAATCAGAAACAAACTAACAGACATAGAGAACAGACTTGTGGTTGCCGAGGGGAGGGGGGAGGGATGGATTGGGAATTTGGGGTTAGCAGATGCAAACTATTATATATAGGATGGATAAACAACAAGGTCCTACTGTGTAGCACAGGGAACTATATTCAATATCCTGTGATAAACCATAATGGAAAAGAATATGAAAAAGAATAAATATATGTATAACTAAGTCACTTTGCTGTACAGCAGAAATTAACACCACATTGTAATTCAACTATACTTCAACAAAATTTTTAAAAAAACAAACAAAAAAATAAATTAAAAAAAATCCCATTGAAAAGCCGACATATGATTGTGACAAAGGTACCACTTGGTGGAGGATGTTGATAGTTGTGCGTGTGTGGGGACAGGGGGTGTATGGGAACTCTCTCTGTTCCTTCTGCTCAATTTTGCTGTGAACCTAAAACCTCTTTAAAAAATAAAGTCTATTAAAAAATAAAGCCACCATATTAAACCTGTAGAAATAACAGATTGGTTGTTGCCAGAGGCTTGGGGGAGGCGGGAATAGGGAAAGGTTGCTTAATGGGTGCAGGGTTTTCTTTGGGGAATGTTGAAAATGTTTTGGAACTAGATGAAAGTGGTGGTGGCACAACAATGTGAATGTACTAAATGCCACTGAATTGTTCAGTTGAAAATGGTTTATGTTATGTGAATTTCACCTCAATTATTGAAAAAGCCACCATACAATAGATGAGCTTCCTCAAACTTATATCTCATGGAATTAGAGTTTCCCAGCATGGTCCTCAAAAAGGACTTCTGTGATCCAATTTGTTTTGAAGCAGTGCATGTGTGTCCTCTTCTTGGCTATCCTTCTCTTCATTAGTGTGTTAAACCCTCTGAATTGTCCTGTGGTAAAGCTCTTAGTGTTTGCTTGCACAAGGACCCTCGTCCCCTGCTCTCTGCATCATATCTGATAACACCACACAGAACCCGTTTTGGGAAATAATACTCTAGACCTTTGCAAGAAGAGAACACCCCAACGCATTCTTGTTTTAATTGTTCTAGGAAAGAGATTTTTACCCGACAACTTTTTGTCAGTATTTGCTGAAGACCACTTAGCCTTCAAGCTGAAATAACATGATTTCTGAAGTCTTTTGATAATACTCAAGGCAACAATAGGTGGCCTTAATAAACCCAATTCTAAATAAATGATGAGATGTTAGAATAATAAAGACGATGATGCTCTTGACTACCCACTTGGTTTGTAGGCGGGAGTACCATACTAGGAATACTTATTATTCCACCACATATAGATCAGCTAGCCATATAATTTGAGATTTTATTCATTTGCACAAACTGCATTTTATATATACATCAGAAAACATGACACAGTGTGTGGGCATATCTCAAATAGCTGACTTTTTAACAGCAGATATAAAAATGTCCAATACAAGGGCAATTTAATAAAATGAAATGGCTCAAGGCTATCTCTTCATTGCAAGTAAATGTATCCCCATGAATCTTCACTCTAAGGCCATTTCTTAGATCCCAAAAGTGTTGATTTAATAATAATTACCACGAATAAGAATGTCTGTGGAATGGAATTGACTGTTTTATGATTGAAATCAGTTATTCTCAACCAGTGGTGGGATACAGTTGGTGTGGGGCAGGGGACAGAGCATTCCATTCTCCCAAAGAGATGCTTCAAAAATCTCCTGGAGGGATGTTTATTTAGAAATGAATGATCCGTATAATAATTACAGATTTGATTTTAATCACAATAATTAATTCACTTTGAAGATGTAATCACCATTAAAAAGGCGTGGGAGTTTTGATTCCTCAAATGGAGACACGCATTAGGAAAGGTGGAGAAACACAGAAGAGCGTGTTGTCTAGAGACAGATTAAACACAGACAGGCTGTCTGTTTCTTCACCACCCACACCGCACATTCAGCTTCCTGAATGCCCATGCCCCAGATGTCCCACTGGTCTGGACTTCCCCGAGCTGAGAGTGAGTGGGTGGCGTATAAGAGTTCCAGGAAGCAGCATCCCAGGAGCCCATGCTCTGACTCAGGCTTTCTCTGGACAAGTATCTCTCTCTATACTCCCAGAATTCCTGGCTTTGGCATCTGGGACCACCTGCCCTGCTCTTCTGACTTTCTTCAAAGTTACAGCACCAGGAACAAATAGATTCCTATTGCCTAGACGAGCTGGGTTATAGGAACATCTCTAGTGTATCTGCCTGCCTCAAAATGCCATCATGCTCATGCATGTGCACACAGCCACACATGTAGGTGCCCCCTCCCTGCCCCCCCCACATACACACACTGGCCCTATTGGCCATGTTTATTCTAGCTGACCCTGCCCTCCTAGCCATTGCTGATTGGACCAGGGCTGCATAATTGACCCACCTGGACCACTTTCTCTCTCCAAGGAATTTAGAATTGAGACTCAGAGGTACTGGTCATTGTACTGGGAGCTAAGACTGCAAACAAAGAAAAGGTTGGGCTAGGACTATCCTATTTGACCCAGAATGTCTGAAAAAGCAGAGAAAGTCATCCTGGAGAGGGAGAGGGAGAGAGAAAGAGAGACAGAGACAGAGACAAAGCAGATAAAATGAAGCAGGTTTAAGAGAGCATGTGGCCCTGGGGGGATGGAGGAGCACTGCTGTGCTTCTGATGGCTTTTCAGGTCCTGGTTCAAGGGCCTCCTGTACTCTGCCTTCGTTTCTTGGTTTCTGAGATGCCTCTGTATTGTTATAATAAATCCTCCTCATGCATTTTTTTAAACATAAGATAGTTCCTGTAATTTTCTGCTACTTGCCATCAAAAGATCTGTCACAAAAAATTAAAATTTAAATTACTGGGCTTCCCTGGTGGCACAGTGGTTGAGAGTCCGCCTGCCGATGCAGGGGACATGGGTTCGTGCCCCGGTCCAGGAAGATCTCACATGCCGCGGAGCGGCTGGGCCTGTGAGCCATGGCCGCTGAGCCTGCGCGTCCGGAGCCTGTGCTCCGCAATGGGAGAGGCCACAACAGTGAGAGGCCCGCGTACACCCCCCAAAAAATTTAAATTACTGATATGAATTTCACCATTTATCTTTATACTGTGCAATACCAGTTTTTAATGCACATATAAGAGCACTTAATTCATATTCAAAATCAGTAATATTACTCTATTCATATTTTACAGGCTGTTACACATGTATACATTTTGTTCTTACCAGAACAGTGGATAGGCTGTATGACATTAACATGGAACATTGCACGTAGTTTAACATACTGCCGGGTTCCAAAGATTAGGACCTGGACCTCCTCAGGGACCATTATTTTATTTAACACAGTGAGTACCTTGGCTGCTCCACATGGCTCGCTTCAGCTTCCTGACAGCGTAGTGATCTCAGACTTCTTACATGGTGGTCAGTTGGCTCTTAGAGTGAGCTTTCCAAGTAGGGAAGCCTCAGTGTGCAACCATTTATCAAGCCTCTGCCTGTGTAGAGCTTGACAATATCCTACTGACCAAAGCAAGTCATATGCTGAAGCCCAGGGTCAATGTGAAAGGGACTACACAAAGCAAGAGTACAGGGAGGCGTGGTTTATGCCACTACTGCAATCACAATAACAATCAGAATGTTCTGTCCGATAAGCTTTGCACATCATCCTCAAATGTCCAAAATTACGAAAGAGGGAGCATTGTAAATAGTACAAAATGTTTGCTAATTCAGGAAATGATTGTTCCTTTGAAATACAAATGGGAATAGACATATTGTGACACCACTGACTCGTGCACCTAACACAGATTCCCTGAGCACCTCTTGTGTCTCCGGTCTTGTTGGATGCTAAGCTCTTGACCCACCACTGAGGGCTTCAGTGGGAAAGGCTCTTTTATTCCTTTTACTTGTTTTTTAATTATTGTGATAAAATATGCGTAACATAAAATTTACCACGTTAACCATTTTTAAGTATATAGTTAAGTACATTGCATTAAGTGCATTTGCATTAAGTACATTCAGTGTTCTGCAGTCATCACGACCATCCATCTCCAGAACTTTTTCCAAATTGAAACGCTACCCATTAAACACTAAGTCCCTATTATCCCCTCCCATAGCCCCTGGCAACCACCATTCTACTTTCTGTTTCTATGAATTTGACTAATCTAGGTACCTCATAAGTGGGATCATACAGTATTTGTCCTTTGTAACTGGCTTATTTCACTCAGCATAACGTCTTCAAGGTTCATCTATGTGGCGGCATGTGTCAGAATTTCATTCCTTTGAAAGGCTGAATAATATTCCATTGCATGTATATACCACATTTTGTTTATCTGTTCATTCATTGATGGACATCTCTTTCCTCCCTTTGGCTATTGTGAATAATGCTGCTATGAATATTATTCTGCTGCATTCTTTTTTAAAAAATTGAAGTATAGTTGATTTACAATATTAGTTGCAGGTGTACAGCATAGTGATTCAGTATTTTTGCAGATTATATTGCATTATAAGTTACTACAAGATAATGGCTGTAATTCCCTGTGCTATACAGTATATTCCTGTTGCTTATCTATTTTATACATGGTAGTTTGTATCTCTTAATCCCATACCCCTAATTTGTCTCTCCCTGTTTTCCCTCTCCCCTTTGGTAACCACAAGTTTGTTTTCTTTATCCGTGAGTCTGTTTCTGTTTTGCATATACATTTATTTGTATTATTTTTTAGATTCCACATATAAGTGACATCATACACTATTTGTCTTTATCTGACTTATGTTACTAAGCATAATATTCTCTAGTTCCATCCATGTTGCTGCAAATGGCATTATTTTACTCTTCTTTTTATGGCTGAGTACTATTCCATTGTATATATATGCCTCATCTTCTTTATCCATTCATCTGTTGATGGGCACTTAGGTTGCTTCCATGTCTTTGCTATTATAAACAGTGCTGCTATGAACATTGGGATGCCTGTACATTTTTTTTTTTTTTTTTTTTGCGGTACGCGGGCCTCTCACTGTTGTGGCCTCTCCCGTTGCGGAGCACAGGCTCCGGACGCACAGGCTCAGCGGCCATGGCTCACGGGCCCAGCCGCTCCGCGGTATGTGGGACCTTCCCGGACCGGGGCACGAACCCATGTCCCCTGCATCGGCAGGCGGACTCTCAACCACTGCGCCACCAGGGAAGCCTGCATGTACTTTTTGAATTAGTGTTTTCAGTTTTTCTGGATAGATACCCAGGAGTGGTATTGCTGGATCATAGGATAGTTCTATTTTTAGTTTTTTGAGGAACCTCCATGTCATTTTCCATCATGGCTGCACCAATTTACACTCCCACCAACAGTGTATAAGGGTTCCCTTTTCTCCACATTCTCACCAACATTTCTTACTTGTAGACTTTTTAGTGACAGCCATTCTGACAGGTGTGAGATAATAGCTCACTGTTGTTTTGATTTGTGTTTCTTTAATAATTAGCAATGTTGAGCATTTTTTCATGTGCCAGTTAAACATCTGTATGTCTTCTTTGGAAAAGATATCTACTCAGGTCTTCTGCTCATTTTCTTATTGGGTTGTTTGGTTTTTTAATATTGAGTTGTATATGAGCTGTTTGAATATTTTGGATCATTTTTCAGTGGCAACATTTGCAAATATTTTGTCCCATTCCATAGGTTATCTTTTCCTTTTGTTGATGATTTCCTTTGCTATGCAAAAGCTTGTAAGTTTAATTAGGTCCCATTTGTTTATTTTTGCTTTTATTTCTTTTGCCTTAGGAGGCTGATACAAAAAAATATTGCTATGATTTATGTCAAAGAATGTTCTGCCTATGTTCTATTCTAGGAGTTTTAGGGTTTCCATTCTTGCAGTTAGGTCTTTAAACCATTTTGAGTTAATTTTTTTATATAGTGTGAGGAAATATTCTAATCTCATTATTTTACATGTGGCTGTCCAGTTTTCCCAGTACGACTTGTCAAAGAGAATGTCTTTTCTCCACTGTATATTCTTGCCTCCTTTGTCATAGATTAATGGACCATAGGTGTGTGGGTTTATATCTGGACTCTCTATTCTGTTCCATTGATCTGTGTCTGTTGCTGTGCCAACACCATGCTGTTTTGATTACTGCAGCTTTCTAGTATAGTCTGAATTCTGGGAGGGTTATACCTCCAACATTGTTCTTTTTTCTCAAGATTGCTTTGGCATTTGGGGGCATTTTGTCATTCCATGTGAATTTTAGGATTATTTGCTCTAGTTTTGTGAAAAATGTCATGGGCATTTTGATAGGGATTGCATTAAATCTGTAGATTGCTTTGGGTTCAGGATAGGGCCAGGTTACCAGAAAACCCAAGCCATGATTAGAAGCTTGGGACTTCCAACCCCACTCTTCATCTTCTGGGAAGGTGAGAGGGGCTGGAGATGATTGAGTTAATGATCTATCATGCCTGTGAGATGAAGTCTCCATAAAAACTCCAGAAGTATGGAGTCAGGAGAGCTTCCAGGTTGGTGAACACATTCATGTGCTAGGAGAGTGGCATACCTCAACTCCACAGGCACAGAAGCTCCTGTGCTTGGGACCCTTCTGGACCTCACTCTATGTATCTTTTCATCCGGCTGCTCTTTTCATCCTTTAAAATATCCTTTGTAACAAATTGGCAGTAGTAAGTAAACAGTTTTCCTGAATTCTCTGAGCCAATCTAGCAAGTTATCAAACCCGAGAAGGGGTCATGGGAACCTCTGATTTGTAGCTGGTTAGTCAGCAGTACAGGTGACGAGCTGGGACTATCAATTGGCATCTGAAGTGGGGGGCAGTCTTGTGGAACTGAGCCCTTAACCTGCGGGGTCTGTACTAACTCTGATTAGGGTCAGAACTGAATTGAATTTTAGGGCACGCAACTGATGTCAGAGAATTGGTCAATGTGGGAAAACCCTCACACATCTGGTGTCAGAAATATTCAGTGTGAGAATGAAGGAAAACAGAGAGTTTTTCCTAGACACATGGACACATGGATCCTTATTTTATTTAATAGTTTATAATCCTTTATTATCATTGTTTATTTTAAGCTCAAATTGTCTCAGATTAGCTAATGGTAGGCCTTTCAAGGTAGTTCTTATGTCCTCTTGACCTGTCTCCACAGCTCTTTGAGCACTTTGTTACTTTCTGGCATAATAAGATGATCCAGACTCATCTTGTACTTTCTCTGCTCCACACTGGAATCACCTATTTCTTCAAGGAGTCCAGATTTCTTTTTTGGAGATAGAAACCAAAGCTCTCATGCAAGGTATACTCAATTGCTACTACAGTGTCATTGCTTCTAGACCCTCTCATTGGACAGAGGAAGCAAATAGGTGGACGTATATACATATGAACATACATATATATACATAAAACAGAATTTTTGGAGGTTGGAGAATGCACAGAAGAAAAAAGACCGAGATGGGCAGAATAATGGTCTGCCAAAGATGTCCATGACCTAATCATCAGAAACTAAATATCGTGGGTCACATGGCAAAGAGGAATTAAAGCTACAAATGGAATTAAGGCTGCTGATCAGCTGACCTTGAGGTGGAGAGATGATCCTGGATTGATAAGTTGGCTTAATGTAATCGCAAGAATCCTTCAAAGCAAAGAGGGAGGCAGAAGAGAGATGGAAGCATTGGAGGGATTTAGCCTGACATTGCTGGCTTTGAAAGTAGAGGAAGGGTTCCACAAGCCAAAGAAAGTGGATGGCCTGTAAATGCTGGAAAGGCAAGGACACAGAGTCTCCTCTATAGCCTCCAGAGAGGAATACATCTCTGCCAACATCTTGACTTAACCCAGTAAGACCCAAGTCGGATGTCTAACCTACATAACTGT
The DNA here is from genome assembly GCF_003676395.1 of Aethalodelphis obliquidens. NCBI lineage: Eukaryota > Metazoa > Chordata > Mammalia > Artiodactyla > Delphinidae > Aethalodelphis > Aethalodelphis obliquidens. The sequence continues at coordinate 5,784,217 of NW_020838015.1, forward strand.
AAGGTAATTTATGTGTGTTGCTTTAAGCCACTACTTGTGGTAATTTGTTACAACAGCCATAGAAAACTAACAGTGGCAAAACTCTTTTGTCAAGTCAGAGCCTATGAAAGTCTAAGTTACCTCTGGGCAAACCAGAGAGAATCACAGTGATTTTGACTTGAAAGAACCTCAACCCAACTTATCTGGGGAAATATTCAGTATTGTTTAGGGCATGGAAACTGAGACCCACAATAATAGTGGATCCAACAAGAGACAATTTTATTTCTCTCTCATATAAAACCTAAGTACATAGGGGGCTCTCTTTGAGAAGCTCTCAGGGTCCAGGTTTCTTCTGTCTTGTTGCCTCACCATTTCCAGGTGTTGCCCTCATTGAAGGGTCCAAGACAACTCGCCACCACATCCTCGTTTCAGCCAGTGGACAGGAGGAAAAGTGACAGGTACAACTCTTCTTTTTACAAGTGTCCACTTGTCACATCAATTCACATGCCATTGGCTACAACTGAGTCACACGGCTGTACCCCTAAGCAAGTAAGCCTGGGTCACCCTGTGCCAGCTTAAAAACTGTATTAGGATGGACGAAGAGAAAAACAAATATGGGGGACAGCTAACCACCTCTTCCACACTGTGTAACTGGTACTCCTCAGTTCGTGTTTTTATGCTTGTAAAAGTATATTGTTTCTTGTGTAACTCTTTGGCAAGAGAATATTAAGGTCAGGGCTGTTTCTACTTTGCATGTTGATTCTTAACCAAAGTGAGAGAAAGAAGTGAATTAGTAGCACATAAGAATCATTATATCTGCTGGTTTCCATATCTATTTAGCTGTCCCCTGGTCATTGGAGGTCACTCCTGATTAGGGTCCTTGAATCTCCAAGGGTTGCCCCCTATCCCAAGCTCCTTCTGCGTCTCTCCTCCAATTTTTCTAGCCTCATAGCCACCTTTGCCTGTGGGCCCTCAACTCTTGGTATATCTTCCTCAGTTCTCTTGGGGGCAGCAGCCTGCCTGAAACATACCTAAAACAGGAACATCTCCTTCACCCTTACTTTCATCACTTCCATGTTACTTTTCTATCTGTGGCTGTAACAAATTACCACAAACTTAGTGACTTAACACAAATTTCTTCTTACAGTTCTACAGGCTAGAAGTCTGACATGGGTCTCACGGCTAAAATCAAGATGTGACCAGCCCTGCATTCATTCTAGAGGTTCTAGGGAAAAAAATATATTCCCTTGTCTTTTCTCACTTCTAGAGGCCACCCGCATTCCTAGGTTTATGGCCCCTTCCTCCGGCAACTACAGGTCAGGTCCTTCTCACATCACATCACTCAGACCTCTTCCATGGTCACATCTCCCTGACTCTCCCCTTCTGCCTCCCTCTTCCACTTTTTCTTTTTTAACATCTTTATTGGAGTATAATTGCTTTACAATGGTGTGTTAGTTTCTGCTGTATAACAAAGTGAATCAGCTATACGTATACATATATCGCCATATCCCCCCTCTTGCATCTCCCTCCCACTTCTTCCACTTTTAAGGACCCTTGTGATTACATTGGGCCAACCAGGATAATCTTTCCACTTTAAGATCAGCCGATAAGCAACCTTTATTCTATTTGCAAACTTAATTCCCCTTTGTCGTCTAACATAACATATTCACAGGTTCTAGGAATTAGGACATGGACATCTTTGGGAGAGGCATTATTCCACCTACCACAACCCCCATTTTTATCCTCCTTCCATTGTGGCCAAAAGCACAAATAAAAGTCTCCTTTCCTTCTACCACTGGGCTTCCTCTATGCCTACTCCTAAATCAGGTCTTTATTCAGCTCAAGGATTGGTACTTGAGAAAGAAGGTTTCTACCAATTATCACCTCACTTTGTACATAATCGCTTGTTCATTTTAAGTTAGTCTATAAATGAATGAGTCACACTTCAATGCCCTAGAAAAAGATAGCAAAAGGAGGAGGCAATCCTAACCACTTTTAAGCTGCCTTGTACTTGACTGCAAGTGTTAACCACTTGACTTTGGGGTTTTGGCACCCTGTACAAAGTTAGTAGCGGCTCTTATGAAATGGAACTCAACATCGTTCAGATGGATCTGTCAGGCCTGTGAAATAGAAGCAGTAATGTCATTTGTGATTTGGGAAGTTATGCCTGAGGCCTCAAAGCTGTTCCTGAACAGAGGAACAAGTGAGGAGAGTGTGGATGGAATGAGAATGTCCTTGAAATGTTTTTACATTCAAATCATTTTAATAAGATTAGCTAAACTGCAAAAGCATCTTCAAGGCCTGGAGCAGTGGGATTTGGTAGCAAGAACATGGAAGGAGAAGGAGAAGGGCTGAGTTCCCACGCAGCTTTTATCACTAACTTGTAGGCACTAACCATGATGCCTTCAAGTTTTATCTTCAGGACAAGGAGGAAGACACTTGGCGCCAACTATCTGCATGCTAATCAAAGCCAGGAAAGCAATTCTTGCTCCTCCTAGAGTTAATAGTAGGTTTGAGAGAATGGTCTCTTGCTTGTAACTCTGTAATAGTCTGCATCTGATGGGACTGAGTTATGGAATGAGTTGGCCTGGATGATCTCCAAGGCCCTGTTAGGCTGTGTCCATCTGGGGTTCAGTGACACTGTCTTACTCAACTGACAACCACTGCTCTGCCCTTGGATGGCCCCAACCTCTGCTGCTCTCCAGGACCAAGTCTTCTCTGCGGCCTTGCTTGTGGCTTTACACTGCACTTCCCTCTTCCTTCCTGAAAGATGAATCAGATTGGCATGACTCTTGCCACTCTCTGTGGGAACTAAGCAAATGTGAGTGTGCATGTGGGTGTGTCTTTTTCCAAGAGTTAGACAGTGACATTTATGATGAATCAATCTTATCAGGCAAATACAGTCCATGCTTTATTTCCTCGGTTAGAAAGTGACAAGCTAGTGTACTCTCTATTTTATTCTGTATGTTTTAATAATGCAATATGGTGTCTTAATCTGTTTGGGCTACTATAATGAAAATACCGTAAACTGGATGGCTTATAAGCAGCAAACATTTATTTCTCACAGTTCTGGAAGCTGAAGAGTCCAAGATCAAGGCACCAGAAGATTTGGTATCTGTTGAGGGCCTGCTTCCTCACAGACAGCACCATCTCACTGTGCCCTCACATGGCGAAAGGGGCAAGGGAGCTGTCTGGAGTCTCTTTTATAAGAGCACTAATCTCATTCATGAGGGATCCACCCTCATGACCTAATCACTTTCCAAAGGCCCCATCTCAAAGTACTATCATATGGGGGATTAGGTTTTCAACATATGAATTGGGGGTGATGGTGGTACAAAAACATTCAGTCTCTAGCATATGGAATTTATGAGTAAGGAGTTTTCAAATGAGATTCAGGGACAGAACCCCATCTACAATTTTGTATGTGTGTGTGTGAATGTACATCTTTCTTAGAAGACGATCTATAACTCATCAGATTTCCAACAGAATTCATGAGCCAAAAAAGAACAAGACTAACTAGTGTAAAAGAATGTTCTAGTACCATAGAGTCAGCATCAATCACTGTCCGCCTCTAATGGAGGCAGCTCAGGGAGCCAAAGGAACTACAGAAGTAATATCATTAATGATTTTTTTTTTTGGTCACGCCACGTGGCTTGCGGGATCTTAGTTCCCCAACCAGGGATTGAATCCACACCCTTGGCAATGAAAGCACAGAGTCCTAACCACTGGACCGCCAGGGAATTCCCCATTAAAAATTTAAAGCATTTTATATCAAGCATCATGTAGTAAAAGTCCTCTTGATCGACCACTCCTTAGTGAACTTTCCAAATTAACCAATGCTCTCTGTTTCATCTATAAAAGACACTCATTGCTGCCTCAGCCTTGAGCCCAGCACTATCCCACACTTTTGGTCCCACCCATGGTGTTGATTCATACCAAGATTCAGTGATGGTTCTTGCCCATCCTATTCATGTCAGGATATTATATTTCTGTGATTTGGTCAAAAACATGAACATTTGATTAAATATGAGCATAAAAAGAAAGTTGCAAAGTTGGAGTCTCTTCAGATTCTTAATTAAGGCAACGTGATTTTTTAATATAACTTTAGAAATTTAAGGAAAATATGAAAAAGTTTTGCACTCTGATTGCATGACAGGTATCTTTTAGTTCCTGCTTCACTTTAAAGAAACAAGTGGAGATTAAAGAAGAATGTGATTTGTGCAAGGAGACACTCAAGAAAAAGCCTTGGTCCTTCATCAAAGGATTGGGGGATTAATGCAAATTTATATGTTTTGAGTTAAAATAAAAAGCTTCAGAAATGTACAAATCATTTTTAGGATTCCCAGATTGAACCAATTTTTTCTATTAGCCAAACAACCATTGATTCTCACTGAATTAATTTAGAGCAATTCTACCATACTGGGATCCCAGATAGGAGAAAAAGTGTGTTTCAGGACCCCTGATTTTCAAGGATCTTAATATTAGTGTACTTTCATTGATGCAGAAAAAGAAAGCGAATGGATATTTTCAGCTCTACAGATGATTCCATACGCAGGATCGATACGTTCTTTCCATAAGATTTAGGCTTTCTATGACAGTTTGAGTCCTTCAGGAATCAGCTGCTCAGGTAAGATTCGATGTGCAAGAGATTTATTGAGGGAAATTTGTGTGAAAGCAAAAAAAAGAAAGGGAACAGGAGTAGGTGGGGAGAGGCTTAGACCAAGAGGCGGGTTTTATACCTATGAAGGGAGAGCGGGAAGGAAGGAATATTGGGTAGAAGGAGCCACAGACTGCAGCGCAGCTCTGAGAAAGTCTCAGCAGATGGAGAGAGTTAGAATAAAGTTTTCCTGTAAGAGGTGCCCCATGTTAGGCTGAAACGGCCCAACGGTAGTACCCCTGCTGCGCTCAGTCATGCCAAAGTGTGAATGTGGCAGTGGATTCTAAAGATGTGGCAGCCGCAGCCTGTTGGCTGACTCTACTCAGCTACATGACTGTGGACACCTTTCCTATTACAAAGCGTGACCATTGGAAATAAACACCATTCTCTAGGTAGGCTCAGACCAGCAGGGTGTGTGGAAGTTGGTGAATCCAATTATGTCCAGTTACCTTTGTCAAAAGACTTCTAAGAAGGACTCATCCTTCTTTATCTACCTGCATCTGAAATGCTGCAGTAAAAATGATTTCTCACAGATTTGACGATAAAGCTTGTGAAATCTTTGTCCAGGCCTGGAAATAAATGCTTCTTTGGTAGCCTGACTTCAGATTTAGCAAGTATTTCATGAGCACCTATTATAGCTGTGCCAGGCACGACTATAGAGGTCTACAGACCTTGTGCAGACAAGGCCCCCTGGAGCTTACACTCTGGCCAGGGGGTCAGACAATAAACAAACGAATCCATGGGCAAGATAGCAGTAAGTTCTGTGAAGGAAATCAAACAGTGTAACATGTTCGAAGGGGGCTGGACAGAGGTAGTGGTCAAAGGATTATGGAGAACTACCTCTCTGAGGAGGGGACATTTGAGGTGAAACCAAATTGGAGAAAGAGGATGAGAGTTCGGGACAGAGGAAATAACAAAGGCAGAGACAGTTGGGTGAGAGAGAGTTTGGCACATTAGTGGAAGGGAAAAAACACCACTTGGACAGGAGCCACACGACCAGGTTTACATTTTAACTTTGGTGATTCCAGAATTTCTACATGGAAAGAATTTGAAAGTGGTAAGATGCTTACAAGGGGAGTTATTTGGAGGGAGGTGAGGAGGGTTGGTGGGCGTGGGGAGATGAGAGGTACCATGAAGCTGCATACCACTGCATAAAGTTGAGAAAACGTCCACTGTGTCTACCAAAGGATGTGGAGAGGGGGCAGGTTTAGTGATGATTACGGGCTGATTAAAATGTCTCAAACTCAACTCACTCTCATCCCCAGGCATCACCACTGTATTTTTTAAAATCAGCGTGTCTATCGTGTAGAGAATGAACATAGGGGAGCAAGAGTAGATGCCTGGCAGCTAGGTAGGGTGAGAGATGACAGTGGCTTGCATTAAGGTGGTAGTGATGGCAGTGGAGCAAAGTGGATTGACTGAAAATATTTTTTTTCTGTGAGGATGTGATTGACACAGCACAGGTTCTGTAGCACCCTGGGCATTGTAGAACACTCCTTAGAGCTGTGCCCTTTTCCTTTTTCTTTATGGTGTATTTCTGAATTCAGATGTGTAGCAGACACTGTGGGTAATCAGAGGTCCCCTCAAGCCCTCTTTCTTATGCCCATGTGCCTATCTACTGGCTGTGCTGTGCTTTTGCCAATAATGGCCTTGTGACTCTTCTTCAAAGGACATTCCTCCAACTACTGAAGGGCTTTGCCCAAATATGACAGCTGGAAGTGTCTAGGAGTTTCCATCCCTCCCAGCTTCAACCCACACCCTGCCCAACCAGACCTTAGCTAAAGACTAACAGGTATGGGAGTATGAAAGTACAGCCTCTCTGCCCTGAGTTGAGCCGACTTTGAGGTATAACCTACTCGTCAGACCTCCCCACAGGATCAAGGGCGGCTGTTCTCCATGGGACTTTGCCCACAAACCCACCTCGCTTGGCTTCTCCACTGTTCTATTTCCTCCACTTCCTTACTGACTTCTGGGAGTTTCCTGAAAAATCCACTTGCGCACAAATCCTCCTGGCAGAGTCTACTTCTGGAGACTTCAATCCAAGCTTCTTTGCTCCATTCCCATCTCTCTCTTCTTAATGCAAACCACCATCATACTTATATCTCTGACACTGTACCACTGGGGCAAGCATCATACTGTTTCCAAGATTATTCTGCCATAACTCTTATCACATGAGGGTCACACGTGTGACTCTCTACCATGGGCATCACTCCGCAGGTAGCCTTTTCTCCTTCACTCAAGAAAGCCTATTGTGCAATTGGTTGAGAGTATCATCATTATAGGCATAACATTAATTCTGGTTTATTTTATTCAAAATAAAAAGTTAAAAATCCACAGATGTCAGCACTTCAGCTATTATTAACAATCAATTATTCGCAATATATCCTACAACTGATCATTACATACCGGAATGGCCTGAAAGGGTGACACAGAACCATATGAGACTTAGGATAAGACTGTATGAGAAAAACTACTCACCTTACCACCAGCACAATTAACACAGGGGGAGCAGAAATAGAGTACAATCCAAATACATTTCCCTTTTCAGCATAAAGGTATCCTTTTGCGAAAATAGCAAGTAGAAAATAGCAAGGAGAAATGTTTAAGTATTAAGTCGAACCATATGAGATCTCCATCAGCATTTTCATATGGTTTAACCTAACACTAATTATGAACATTGGCTGGATTTTATAGATACAATACAGATTTAAAGAGGCCCTGCCTCACTCTTAACCTTGGCCAGATACCTTCTTAAATAAACTGCACCTAATCTCAAACACACTTATCTGGGAATGTCCACTCCAGGGCTGAGTAAATGGATTGCAATTATTTTCATAGATTCAAAGCCTTCCTGGAAATTGCAGTGAGCCCAGGTCTTTTTTCACCCTCTAGGCACCACCTCACTACTAATGGGAATGAGACTGCAGGGCATTTCTTAGCATTCCCCAGGGAGTGCTAGCCTCTACTTGAACCCTTCTCGTTGTTTATTTTGGCACCCATCTCTTAAGACAAGCATTGGGCACAAGACAGAAGACCTAAGCATGAATCAGACTCAACTATGTTCCGACTCCGCCACCGTAGACTTCTTTTCTATTACAAACCCCTTCCCAATTTAAATGTAAACATTGTCTTATTCTTTTAATTAATGGCTTCAATCTATGTTGTCTTTCCTTCCTTCATATTGAGAGAAAAAATGAGCTATTACCTTTCAACGTGATTGATTTTCAAGTTATTTTTTTTAATACTAAAAGTAGAAACCAAGAAGAAAAAATAAAAAGCAAGAAAAACCTAAGGCTGCAGGTGCCTGCCTAGCCTCGAAATGGTATATTCAAATAACTATATATTTATTTACGACTGTTATAGAAACAGAGAGCCTCATGTGTTAGTTGCATTCCCAGTGTTGTACATGGCATTGTAAGATTTGATCTCTCCCAGGAGTCACCAACTTATTTTATACCTCACTGTCTACAAAATGGGTGCAGGGGATGTGTCCTCATTCACGTTTTTTCAGGAGATTTACTCTGCTGGGGCTGCCCAGCTTGAATCAAAGATGCTTTGAGTCAAGTTGCTTTTTCCTTAACTGAGAAACCAAAGACAGACCAAAGTTAACAACAGTCTTAAAAATAACATCTTGGGAATAATCATCACATGTTTCTTTATTACAGGAAATGCATACCAAATGTCGCCTTGTATTTAAACCTGAAAAGTGGGCAGAGTGTGGGCAGACAATTACACCAGAGGCTATTTAAGGAGGGCAGGTTTTCCATGACTGGCCACAGTTGGCCTTAGAACTCCATCTGTTCCTGACTTAATTTCACACGTAACTATTAGCACAGGTGCCATTGGTAAATATTACAGAAACAAAAGTGATTGTCATTGCAACCTTTAAGGATGTGAGTGGTTCATTCAAATCCCTCAGGCCTGACCACACATCCAGTATGGGTGAGGAACAAAAACGAAGAACAAACTTGCAAGGACTATGTCTTGTGGTTTTTTTTAGTCCTTGGAACCAGAGACATGAATTTAATTTCAAGACCCCTTGAACACAGAGGCCCCTTGACAATTCTACCCACTTCCCTGAAACACACTCTAGCCAAATACCGTAGGGGACATCAGAGCCAGCTACATAATTTGCGGGGCCCAGCACAGAATGAAAGCACAGGTCCCCTTGTTTAAAAAGCAGGAAGAAAGGTGCCATTCAAGGTACCAAAATATAAAACCTTTTCCTTTCTTCTGCAGTTTCTCTCTTGCCTTGTCCTGATGTTTTTCATTTGCTATTTAATGTCATTCTAAGTAAAGAAAAATTAAAATTTTAAATTATTAGCATGAATTTACCATTAATCTTATACTGCACAATGCCAGTTATAAATGCAAATATAAGACCATTTAACCCACAGGTGAAATTACTGAAATTCAGATTCCCTAGCTCATACATACATGGGTATTTTGTCCTCACCAGAACAGTAGAAATAGTGCACAAAACGGATCTAACTGTTTTTATTTCACTTCTTCATATGCACACATTCTATTAGTATGCTAAGTGAAATAAGTCAGAGAAAGACAAATACTGTATTATCTCACTTATATGTGGAATCTAAAAAAATACAACACACTAGTGAATATAGCAAAAAAGAAGCAGAGTCACAGATATAGAGAACAAACTAGTGATTACCAGTGGGGAGAGGGAAGTGGGGAGGGGCAATACGGGGGTAGGGGATTAACAGATACAAACTGTTAGGTATAAAATAAGCTACAAGGGTACATTGTACAACATGGGGAATACAGCCAATATTTTATAATAACTATAAATAGAGTATAACCTTTAAAATTTGTGAATCACTGTATTGTACACCTGTAATTTGTGTAAATATTATATTCAACTATACTTCAGTAAGAAAAGAAAAGAAAAAAACACTCCCAATCTTGGCTTCTGATGAGTAAGGAAGCACTGGAAGGAGAAAGAATTATGGGTTGCCCTATTTTTCTCTTTCCTTCTATCTCATCTTTTTCTGTGTGAGTGGTTGGCTAATACAAGGAAGTAACACAAGTAAGAAAGAACCTGATAGGTTTCCTTGTTCCTTCATGTTTCTTAGAACACCATTGCCTTCATCCTGCAATTGAACACAGTTCTGGTCCAAATGGAAAGCATCACCTCACAGAGCTAGCAGCTACCCCACTTACTCAGTTATAGATTGAACACACTTCGCATCTCCCTGAACTCACATCATGGTCCACTGGAATTCTGTGCTCATGGGGCATCACGAACGGTATACGCAGGGGCAGCAAGGAACAGCGGATACTCATATCACTAATATCTTCTCTACTCACACTCATGATCCCTTGTTCCATCAGATTTCACTAAAAAAAGAAACACAAGTTGAAAAGTAAAATTATTAAGAAGGTCAAGAAAGTGACAGCAGGGCATTAAACCAAAGTTCTGGAGCTTTCTGAGTGTGGGTCTCTGTATAACTACACAGATTGCACACCCTTGAAGCTGACCCTGGGGGACATTTCTTTTCATACTTCAAAATTTATTGAGCATCAGATATGCGTGAAAAAAGTGAATGAGACAGGCAGACAAAATGCCATCCTTGAAGTCTCTGAGGGGCAATTTGGGTGATTGCTATGTCCGTGTTTCCAGTAGAAGAGTTACTTGCTTAGCTCCAAAAATGATACTTAAAGTTTCAAGAGAATATCTAGCACTCTTGGGATACGCCTTATCCCCAAAGGTGCAATCCCTTGAGCTAAATAGGGAAAAATACAAGATCTGTACAGCTGAGACTTAACACCGAACTTGTGAGCTCAACTTGACATTCAGAATATATTACCCAGGTGGCTTATCGTAAACAGGCTACCAAGAACAAGGTGACCAGACACAGCTCCCAACAACTTGCCTAAACAGCAAACTCGTGAGCCCTTGTGGCAGAATTATTGAACTTGAAGTAATCGCAGAAAACAATTAAGTTTTTTAGACTTTAATCTTATTTTTAATTTGGTAAAATACACAAAACATAAAAGTACCATCTTAACCATTTTAAAGTATACAGTTCAGTAGTGTTAACTATATTCACATGTCGTGCAATCAATCTCTAGAAACTTTTCATCTTGCAAAACTGAACATCTGTACCCATTAAACAGCAAATCCCCATTTTCCCCTCCCCCCAGCTCTTGGCAACCACTCTTCTACTTTCTATTTCTATGAGCCTGACTGCTCTAAATACCTTATATAAGTAAGTGGAATTATGCAGCATTTGTCTTTTTGTGACTGGTTTATTTCGCTTAGTATAATGTCCTCATACATCCATGCTGTAGCATGTGTCAGAATTTCCTTTTTTTAAGGCTGAAGAATATTCCATTGTCTGGATATAGCACATTTTGTTTATCCATTCATTCATAGGTGAACACTTATGTTGTTTCCACCTCTTGGCTGTCGTGAATAAAGCTGCTATGAACCTGGGTGTACAATATCTCTTCAAGACCCTGCTTTCAATTCTTTTGGCTACAACCCCAGAAGTGGAATTGCTAGAGAAAACAATTGTCTGAAATCACACTTATAGGGGCATGATCCATGTTGGGAGATCCCATGATGTTTGGAATTGTCAGGAGACTACTTACCTTGAGAGTTCCAGGGGTAAGATACATAACATGGAAGGATCGACTTTGAAAAACTGTAAGTGTATATCTCATGCAGTTGTTCAACACTATGGCTTTCCAAACTGTACAGACAAAATCACTGGCTAAAGTAAGCATCAAGACAAATATTCTAACCAAAAAAACTTTGGATTGTAATCAAGTGAAACTAAAATAAGTACACTGAAGATGTGTAGAAGAAATACTGAACATCCAATGGTCCTTGGAAAGATAAAACTATTAAGACACTGTTTATAGGTTTGTAACGCAGCACTTGGAGCAATGCAAAAGAACCCTCTGTAGCAAGATATCAATCTTCAGACAAAAAACAATGTCCCCAGTGAGATATTACCACAATGCCCTGAAGTAACCTCGCTGAAAATACATCAGCATTCAACACTTAGACAGTCAACACCCTGGCAGACTTCACTGATGGATTTTAGAATTATAGAACTTGCAACCTTATAAGAACATTACAGATCATCTAATCCAACTCTTCTAATTATAAAAAGAAGAAATCAAGGTGCAGAGGTGAAGGGACTCTCCCAGGACCACAAAGCTAGCTGTTGACAGACTAGGGTTGATTTTCTCAATTCTAGTGGTGAATCTGTTAATATCCTCAAGGCCACCCTTAGAGCAGTAACTCCACAAGTCTCTGACAATATAAATAAAATAGCTCAAGCCTGAAAAGACCGAGCTTCTGAACTATTTTCTGTAGAGCTGCCAGGCTATCATTGATGTTGTCCAACCATACCCTCCAATCCAGGGGTGCAACAGATGCTTTTTCTAAGCCAGTGGTCCCCAACCTTCTTGGCACCAGGGACCGGTTTCGTGGAAGACAATTTTTCCACGAACGGGGGTGGGGGATGGCTCAGGCGGTAATGCAAGCGATGGGGAGCGGCAGAGGAAGCTTTGCTCGCCTGCCACTCACCTCCTGCTGTGCAGCCAGCTTCCTAACAGGGGGCTGGGGATCCCTGTTCTAAGACACATCAAGATGTTTGATGGTTGCGGACAATCAGCATCATCAAGGCAATAGTCAGTGCCCCAAATGGATGTACAAATATCTCCCCCCTCATTTAAGTTAATTTAAGACATCAAGACCTCAGAAAGTTCCTGTTAAAATGGAAATATATTCCCTAAGAGTGATTATACACGAATTCATTATGGACATGAACACACTAGCAGGAATTCATTGATTGGATTAGTTAGTCATCAGCTTGCCAAAGTATCTCCTGGCCTTGAGGGACTGGGACTCAGGACCCGTACGTTTTTGTGAAGGAAAAAATTCACTTATCTAACAATTTCACCACAAACGGCTGTTAAGAATGCTACATTTGAAGGTAAATGTCCACATGACCCATACTGTGTGCAGCATGAAATAATTTTTGATCATCCAACAATCTCTAAGACAAAAGGTGGATATATAATATGGAACTTTAAAAACTGGACTCCAAACTGTCCATACACCCCCCTGTAATATTCCTGCTTGACAGAGAATAATCTAAACTTAACTAAGATAGCAGCCATATTCCTATAAAAGGAAGGAAAGGGAAAAACCTCTGATATTTCACCAACGGTGGAGTCACCAAGTTTGAGCGAACAGTGTCCCCTCTGTCACTAGACGATTGAGACAAATGGGTATGTGAATAGACCTTTTGGGAATTGGCTAAGATTAAGGCAGACTGAATATTTATTTTCTTTACTTTATCTTTATTTTCCTTATATCCCTGTACTGCGTGTTGATTCAGCCATTGGAGACCGTGAAGTTTCAGATAAGCTCAGGGAAACCCCACAGGAGTGGTGGTTATTTTCCATTCTCTCGTGCATGTGTCTGTTCTGCAGCCAGCCATGCTGGGTGGTTGGTTTGCTGGACCCAATTCGTGGTACCCAGGAAATTCCAGGGCTGCCAGGATCTTTGGGTTCAGTCATGGAGAAATCCATACCATACCTGATCTACATATTTGTGTGAGAATCTGTTTCAGACAATTCTGAGGACATCCAGGAAGGGCAAATTTGTTCTTGGGAAGATCCTAGAGGATTCACTCCTCAGAAAAACTTAGAACTCATAAACTTCAAATAAGAATACTACAACTAAACTGTTCACAAGGACAGAGATTCCTGGGCAAGCCAGTATTCCTTCATTGCCTTATAGGACTTCCGCTGTCTTCTGGTTAACCCCTTAACCCCTTTCCTGCTCCCCCCATCCAGTCATTAACATAACAGACACCTTAACGAACATAACAACAGATACCACTTTGAGGACCATTCTAAGTGATTATCTACATTATCTCATTTATTTCCCCTGGAACCTTGTTAGATAAGTGCTATTATCATGTCCCTTTTCATAGATGAGAAAACTGAGATACAAGAGTGGCAATGATCACCTCAGGTCACAGAATGAACAGGAAGGTAGGACCCAGACCCGATGCTGTGAACTACAAAGTTCATGGTCTTCAACACATGCTGTTTTGTCTCCTGAGCATCTTGTTTTCTTTGGGAAGTGGGGAGGCCCTTCATTCTTCTAGTTCATTCCCCACTTCCTCAACCCTGTACTTTGGAGCCTCAGCCATGAGGCCTCCTCAGGAAGGGCTGGGCTTTGAGGAAAGAATCCTTTCCCCTCTGCTTACTAAAAGCTGCCAAAGGTTAACAAGGCCCAGGCCCTTCCACAGGCAATGCCCTGCTCTGGGCCCAAAGCATGGAGCCTGGCTGCCTGCTAAAGACTTTCCATTCCCAAGGGGAAGACTGCCCAGGAGAGATGGCCATCTGGGAACAACCTTCCTGATGTCCGTTTGGCTACACATTTTGTTGATTTCCTTAAGTGTGTTTTCTTATGGGGTTTCTGTTTCTTTTCTGGCTGGGTTTGTGACTTTACTTCATTTCTGTTTATTTCTTATTATTTGGCCCAACACACTTGTTTTCATTTGATTTTTTTTTCCCTCAGACTTCTGGCATATACGACCTGTAGCTCATTTTGCCGTATGATATGCCACCCTGTGTGTATGTTTTGTCTAAAGTTCCTGGAAGCCAAAACTTAAACAACATGAAAATGAGATGGGGGAATTATTCAAGCCTTTCGACTTAGGCAAAGATCATCTTGTTAATGAGATGCACAGCCACTATTTAAATCACAGTTTAGATTACTTCAACTGTTCACTACTTTTATAACTGATGAAATATGCCATTGAAAAATGTAGCATCAACAACCTTTAAAAAAACGAAAATGTGAAGTGTTTCTGACCCTTTTCCTTTGGTGTTCCAAGGATGGGGCAGGGAAGGCTGAGAACAAAGAAAGACTTAACTCCTAGCCTCAAAAACTGGAGTGGGCAAGCTAGTATAGGGTAGGGGAAACTGTAAAAAGGCATGTCATATCCCATAGAAAAACATCCATCACACTAAATATGACATATCATGTCTGTGTGTCCAACTTCTAATCCCAGATAATGTTCTGAAATTTTTAAAAAAACAGGCTGGTTTGTAATCTGTCTGGACCTAATTATTTTCCTCACACATCCAAGAATGTGTGTGTGTGAGATTTCCATCACAAAAGATGGGATACAAAACAATACTACAGTAAATAGGTCGAGTCAAAGAGATCACAAGTATAACTAAATACATAGGACAGTGAAGAGCTTTATAACAAGGCTGTAGTAGTCTTGGATTTATTTAGAAGTCTTGAGGGCTTGCTATGTCCTAGGGTTTTGGTGTCAGTGAGATATGAGTTCAAATCTTGGCTGTGCAGCATCCTAACTGGGTGACAATGGGCATTCAGTAACTTTGTCTGTGAAACAGAAATAATAATATCTATCATTTACAGTTCCTATCAGGCTCAACTGAGATAATGCTTAGTAGAATGGTGGCATATATTAACTTTTCAATAACTGGTTATTCTCATACATTATTCTAACATTGCATGTATTTCCTGTTAGCATTTGTTGAGCCCTTTACACATACAGCATAGCACCATATGGAATCACAAATATTGTTTCATGTATATTTACAGTAAATCTTGGAGAAAGGTTGGCTTATTACCTAATTGTATATTTATAGAAACTAGAGTGAAGGCTGACTTGGCCAAAAGCAAATGGCAAAGCATAGGGCAAGAATCAAAGCTAAAACTGAAAGATCTAGCAGCTCCTCTCTAACCATTACTCCCAGAAGTATAGTGGAGAGGACTTAACACAAGCTCAGAGGGACTAGGAGTCTTCTGAGGAAAAGATCCCAAGACTTGAAATAGCTGGATGTGGAGAAGGGAGAAGAAATAAAATGTTAGATTTGGAAGACTAGGGCAGGCAGAGCTCACATGGGGCGTTCCCTCTTCCCTCTACTTTCTCTCACAAAGAGTGTTTATGTCCAAGGTCTCTTGTAAAGTCCCCACAACCACTTCAGTTGGGGAGGTGGGCACGGTGACCCTCAGGGACTAAAGAATATGCCCAAGAAAAAATGAGTCCATCCATACCAGTCACTGTGTCAATAAACAATGGATGTTTGTTGTTTATAGACCTCACAGAACAAGAATGTTCTTTATAATTAACAACTGCACTTCGGGTTACTAAGATAAACAAAATACTAAAATTCATGAAGAGTGCTCAATTTTGCTGGGCATGACGATCAACAATTCTGTAAATTCAGGAGCCAGGGTCAACTTGACACTTAATTCTAGGTCCAGGCTCTTGCAGGACACCCAGCTCTGCTATGCTCTTTTTTCTGAGTCAGAAAGGAAAAAGGATTGCCTCTGCTGGCTAAAGTCATTGCAGTGGTAGATCTTAGATGTAAATATTTGTGGACCCATCTCCACCTTTTTTCCCATGAATAGTATGGCTTTTCCTTGGGGGTCTGCTCCTTTCTGACCCCATCCATGTGATTCTTTGGGAGCCACCCTTCATGATATCCCACCTACCTAGTCAGAGACAAGAGCATGTAAATGAGGCTTGGACATCCATGGTACCACTTTTCCCTGGACACGGTGATTACTAAAGGGATAGGTGCATAATTCCAGTCAGGCTAATCAGTCTTGCCCTTGGATTTTTCTAAATAGAGCTGAGAAGGAAGAACTCTCTTTCTTTCTCTGGCCCCAAGACTGTGAGTGTGTCAACCTAAAACAGTTATGGCTAGGCTACTACCACATGGAAAAAGCCCATCTGTGGTGGGAGACAATGAAGTGGACACACAGAGAGAAGATAACCAGGGTCTTGATAGAGTTCAGGTCCCTGGTTTGAGGTCCCTGCTAGCAGCTCCACCTTTCCTGGGTCTTAACCTGATGTGAATTGTATTTCTATCACTTGCAACCAAGAGTCCTGATTAATAGGGAGAGAAAACTCAGCCCGGTACACTCAGGACAAAACAATTGATAAAACTAAAGGGATAATAGAACTCATCCATCTGCTAGAGAAACTTTTAGGAGGAACTATGGGGGCTATGAGTCAAGCGCTGAAAACAAAAAGGGTGGAGGGTAGATTAGCGCCACCTTGACTCTTTGTTATATATAAATAATCAACGTTTCCTAGACTACAGATAAATGCCGAGCTTCTTAACCAGACAGCAAATTTGGACCTTTCATTTCTGCATTTTTTGTGTGTATTTCAGGAAGTCCACAAACCTCTCAAAGCTAATTAGGAACTGTCTTCCAAGGGCTATAAATGCAACTGGTATTGATAATGCTAGTGATTCATATTTCTACTTAGCCACTTGCTAGCTGTGTGTCATTATTTAAGCTCTCAAAGTCTTAGATTCTTCATTTGTAATATTGAGATTATAAAAACACTGAATATAAAAGGGAGTTGAGGCTATTAATTTGGATGATATATGTAAAGGACCTGGTATGGTGAGTGACACATCATTGCCACTGAATAAGTGCGACTATTATCATCATCATCACCAGGTTAATTAATAGATGCTTATAGGTTGATTCACTGAGGAGGCACAGACATCAATATTTAACTTTCATAATCTATATTTAATTTTGAACATGTCATTCTAATTATGTTTCATTGTATAAATACAGGAGCCCTCTGGTGGTCAAGACCACTTCTAGGACATGCTTAAAACACTACTTTTATTTAAATGTAAAAAGGAGACACGTAAGGATATTGTCATTTCCATCCCATTAAAATTAACTAGAGATAATGGGCTTATGTATGGTGTTATGGGCTGAGTTGTGCCCTCTCAAAATTCATATGTTGAAGTCCTAACCCCGTAGTTCCTCAGAATGTGACAATATTTGGAAATAGGGTCTTTAAAAAGGTAATTAAGTTAAAACAGGGTCACCAGGTTGGGGCCTACTCCAATATGACTGACATCCTTATAAAAAGAGGAGATTTGGAGAGAGATGCATACAGAGGGAAGCTGATGTGAGGACACAAGGAGAAGGTGGTTGTCTGCAAGCCAAAGAGAGAGGCTTCAGAAGAAACCAACTCTCCCGACATCTTGATCTGGGACTCCTGGCCTCCAGAGCTGTGGGAAAATAAATTTCTGTTGTTTAAGCCACTCAGTCTGTGCTTTGTTATAGAAGCCTTGGCAAACTAATATATATTGGATTGTGATTCCAGTCAATAGACAACATTGGTTTTCCTTTTAGTGTAAATTGTGCCTTTAGACATAATTGAGGTCCATTTGGTTGTAACGTGGGGTGATGTATGCCATAAAGCGTGGCATTAAGGAGGTTAAGGTGAAGGGTTTCTCTCTGGGTTTAGGGCACATGAGATTTACCTTGTTTCATGGTCAAATACTAATCATTGAAAACCAAGCCAAGAGGACCTACTGAATATTGCAGAAAGCTAGGAACAGTCCAAAAATTATCAGTCAAAAATAATAGATATGTCATCTTCATTGACACAGTCCAACACATATAATGAAACTTAATACTATAAATAATTGCTATTTGTGAGAGCATTTCCATAATTTGCTGTAGTTTTAGCTTAAATTTTTGTTCAAACTTTATAAGAACCCCCTTATTATAGCTATTTTTCTTATTTCTAATTTTAAAGATAATAAAGTAAAAAATCAGAGAAAGTAGGTAAAGAAAGTTAGTTTCAAATCTAGGCTCTTGGACTCCATATCCCGTGTTGTTTTCACTACCTGCTGCCTCTCCACATTTTCCATTTCCCATGAGCCCCATTGCTGAGATCTTCTTAAAGCGTTGTTATTAAATATGAGATTTTATTTTCACAAAGAGATTGGCAGCCATTTGTTCTACAGGCTTGTGTTTATGGATTGAACACATGAAGAAAATGGGTATAAAGCAATGGAACTGGATATAAAGGTGGACGTGAGCTCCTCCTTCCAGAGCATCAGATTGATTGGAGATGTACAGATCTGAGAAGATTTCTATACCAGGAAGGGAGATGAGAATAAAGTAAAAGATCTTTTCCTCCTTGTAATTTCATGTTATTCTGTGCAGTCAGTATTTAATGAGAACTGATGTAATCTTTCCATGTGCAAGGAAGCATACTTTTATTAGAGTAGGGATTCCAACGTTGCCTTTTTTAGTTTGAATCTAATCTCGTGAACAACTGACCCTTGGTCCCATTTTAACATGGAACATCTAAGAGAGTGTAAATAAGGATTGATGGGAAAATTATTTAATTAGTAAGAACTAGCAAAGTGCTCCCACATCAGATAACCAAATTCAAATGTACAAAGTTTCTTCATTAAATGCAGTAAGGTTTTATTGATTTGGAGTCCATTAATTCATGATGATTGAATCTAGGTCAGGCTGACGTTTACCTCTGCACTTTCTCAAAGAAAGAATGTGCTAAGGAAAATACTACAGTAAAAACAAGAATAAGTGAAAGCATTTTTATCTTACCTAAGCAAAATATTTGTTTTAAGGAACTTTGGCACATTTATTATAAACAAGTCGTATCTAACTCATGGTGTGGGCATAGAGTGAGCTATGTGTTCAGTTTGTTGAATCAATCAGTGAATATATGAATGCAAAGTATGCAGCTTTTTTACCCCTTAAAGGAGGCCCAAGTGTGTGTCTGCCCACCAGGACGGTGGTCCTCCCCTGTGGTCCATAGACCAGCAACATGAGCATCACCTGGGAATTTGTTAGACATGCAAATTCTCAGGCCCAACCTCAGACCTACTGAATCCAAAACTCTGGGGGTGGGGCTCAGCTGTTTGTGTTTTAACAAGTCCTCCAGGGGGTTCTGATGTGTGCTCAAGTGTGAGAACACTGCACAAGAAAACAGTTGTTTGTTAGATACGTGAGTGTTCTTAATTGCACTCAAAAGAAATAGAACTGTCTTTCTTTCTGAGTATTCTGTTTATGAACTCTTTCACTAATTCTGAGACACTGTCTCCCCAACGAGTCTGAATCAAGGGAGATGAGCCATAACTGGGTGTCTGTTTATAGTGAGGCTAAGAAGCCGAACTGATGCCCATTGTCCTGACAGAGGACTGAAGGCTCAGCTGCTGGCCCTGGTGGGCCTCTTGCTGATGGAGGATAATGGAAATTGACCAGGATCTGGAGCTCTCAAATGGTTGCAATAATTTTCAAATCTATTTTTTTTTCTTTCTCTTATTTAAGTCGTGTTTCAAATGAAATCCAATCCATATTTTCCCTCATTTACATTTAAAATTGTTCAAATGTGATGTTGGTAGGAGATAAGTGAGTCCCCAAGAGAGCTTATGAACCTACTAAACCTTCTCTTCAAAACAGGAAGTTGCACTTTACCCAGTGCAAACAAAGTTTAGCTTGAAAAGGCCTGATTTGTACTTAGCATTTTTAGCCGAAAAAGTTGGAATATATTTTAATTTTCAAAACACATCTTCTCCCATTCTTCTTACCATCATCAATCTCTCGATATAGCATCCCCAATCAGATATGCTGCCTTTCCTTCTTCTCATATAAGCTAAGGTATGAGAGCTCTAACCTCATTTTCATAATCACATGTTTGTCTCTTAAGGGATTGTATAACTCAGTAAATGTACTAGTTACACTTAAATTTAATCCAGTTCAACAACCATTTATTATTGCCTGTGCAAGGAAATAGGACTGCTTGTGGGGAGGGAGGAGATAAAAAAAAATTTCGGAAATGAGTTGATCTCAGCTGAGGAACGCCTGAGCCTTTGTTGCACTAAATATATTTCGATCATCATATGTTCCCTAAATTGCCTGAGAATTAGATATAGCATTCGTAGCACATTTCTGAAATTTATTAGAGATTCTAAAGAGGTCCTCCATATTTGGGAACAAACAATTTAACTTGCGGTCTGAAGAGGAGAAGAGGGAGAGAGAATTGTGGCAACCTGCCTGGACCTGGAGAGAGTATCGTCAGCTATCCTGTGTCTGAGTCCTCTGTGTTCCCATAACACTTTGCACGTACCTCCATCTAGTGCTTTTCCTCAAGGTACTACTGATTTCTGTGTCTATTTCTCTTATGAGGACTGTGAGCCCCCTGAGGGCAGGGACTGTTCCTTTCCCCAGCAAGTCATTTGGAGTTGCCCTAGCTGCTTGGTAAAGCGTGTATTCTTCAACTGGTTCTCTTAGCTAGTTTGCCACTTCACACCTCATGGAGGATTACAGAGATATTGTCACTTTGGTCTTACACATATAGAAGAGGTTCCCAGCCAGTGGAGAGCAGGGACTTTCTCATCGAAGGAAGCCAGATGGGAGGAGTAAAGAAGACTGCCTGGTAACCAGATGTGGAGGCAGAAGAGCCCTGAGGAAATATGGTGAAAATAGGGAAGACAGAGATGTGAACCTCCCTCCCTCACTCCCCCGCTCCCCCACCTGCCTCCATCCCCACTCCATTCAGGTGCCCTATCCTGAGCCAGTGTACTCATATTCTAGTCACTACTGCTGCAAAACAAATATTCCCCCCCTACCCCCAAGAAAACCTCTGGCTTAAAACAACAATCATTTTATTATCTTTCCTAGTTTCTGCAAGTCAGGAAGTCGGGAAGGGCTCTGCTGGTTGGTTCTGGCGTGAAATGTTGGCCAGTGACCTCAGATGGAACAATGAGGGGCCCAGAGCAGCTGGGGCTTGACTGGGCATCTCTTTCTCTCTCCATGAAGTCTCAGGGCCTCTCTACATGGTCCCTCCACGTGACCTAATCTGGGCTTCCCTAAAGCATGGGGACTTCAGGGTAGTCAGTCTGCTTCAATCAAGGCTCAGGACAGTGAACATTAATGTTGCAGTGAGCAAGGTGGCAGTTGAGTTGCCTTTTATGATCTAACTTCAGAAGCCTCACAGTGTTACTTCTGTCATACTTTATTGGCTGAAGTAGTTCCAACAGTCCACCCAGCTTTGTACTCCCACCTCGTGATGGGAGGAGTGTCAAAGCCACACTGTAGAAGAGTGTGTGAGATGGAAGTTACTGGTTTGGGCCGTCTTTGGGGAACATATATGGTTTGCCACGGACAGGAAGAGAGCTAACAGCTGTGGGGTCTCTTTCCTTCCCACCAAATTTTTTTCCCTATACCCCTCACTCACCCATCCACACATACACCATACTTGTTATTCTGGTTATATTTTTCTTTTAGTTTTACACTAAGGGAATCTGGCACAACGTTAATCTTAAATACCTTAAGGTTTCTGTCTAATGCATCTGAGTTTAGATTTCATAAGACTTAAAAATACCACAGGTTTGATTGTTCACACACATTCCCAAGTAATTTTCCCAAGGAAATACTATTTCAAATTCTCCATTAGGGGGAAAAAAACATTAAATGAAAATCAATACTGATGGGTAGTGCTGTACGAAAAATGTGTGTTGTAAGTTATTTTACCACAGAGGTAGTTTCCTGTGGAAACTGTGACTGGTGGTAAACTCAGTTTTAAAATATTTTGAGACACAAGCCAAAATCTTGGGTGGGGAAAAATAATTTGCTATTACCCAAAGAAAAGTCAATTACTTAGTACTAACATCTTAAAAGATATGATTCAAGTACGTATCGTTTCGAAAAGTAATTTGTAGCATGTTTAACAGTAGCAAGGATGTATTGGCAATTAATTACTAATAAATTCAATTTACAACTTGTAGACAATTTTCTCCTTCTAGTAATTATAGTTTTCTTAATAAAGAGTTACCATGTTTTTAAATTTCACTGAAAATATCTAAAACAAGCAGCAAATGGCTATTGAGTTTGGTGAGATAATGACTATTATCCTTAATTACCTCAGTAGCAAAAGCTGGCACCACTCAATATATTCTATATATAAATTATTGCAAAGGGAAGATTCAAGCCATCACAGATTTGTATTTCAAAAAGGAATATAAGTTACCCTTGTCTCTGTTTTCCACATTGATGGCCTGTGTAATGAGCTGGAGAGGCAAAATTCAGGAAACCATCTTCATTAACAGTAAACTAAGGACAATTAATAATATTTTTAAAAGAAGGGGGAGAAATCATTACCCAGGGCTGGATAATTGAATTGTAGAAACATGTTGAACCTTCACTCTAACTATAAATGCATTTGCAAGTAATTATTACCCACAGCATAAATAACTTCATAAAATCTACCTGAGTCAACATTAGTCAGATTTGCAAAGCACCAAGGAAAATAAGCAATTAGTTGATTCCTTATCCAAGAAAAACATATTACTTGGTTACAAATAATTCTAAAATTTCCAAAGGAATGAGTGGGTGGAGGCTGGTTCTGTACAGCCAATGACCCAGTTTCAGGAGATGTGGCAGGGAACCTGCTGATCAGAAGGCCACCTTCTGGTAATCTGTGGCTCAAGCTTCCTTTACTTTTGTGAAAGCCCATAATAATAACACAGAGCTGTAAGATGTTGAAGTCTGAGGGCTATTACTACGTAACCTGCCCATAAATAGTACCTGAAGCACATCTCTTGATGAGCCCCAGAACCAAGTTTTCCAAAGGCCCTCTGCCAAGAGCTTCAGGTCTGTGAGAAAAAGGCCTCAAAGTGAACCATGTAATCAGACTGTGAAATTCCTGGACTATACTATACCAGAAACTAGTTGAATAGTATCGTGACATAATTTTTAGTACAAATGTATTCATCTTCCCCCTCCCTACAAAAACTTCTGGCTGCTCTGCTGAATCCTATCAAATAATTATTGGGGACTTGTTTTTCTAGAATAAACAAAGGGCAGGACCAACCTTTTAAAAGCTAAAGTTCAGAAGAGCATCCGTGTTTGAAATCTCACTTGTATACTCTCAGCTGCCATATTGCCCATGGTTCTTGTGGACAAGGAACCAGCCAAGGCAGGTGCTGGAATAATTCTGGTCTCTTAGCTCTAGCTTCAGACTGATAAATTGCTGGGCACTGACTCCTCACCGAAAGCATTTCTGCCCAGCTCAGTCTGAGTTGTCACAGCTGTTTCTTTGAGGTACATATGGGACGTGGTGTCCTAGCACATCTTAGGAATGAGCTCCTGTGAATGAAGGAAACATGTTACCTGCTTCCTATCAGATTTTTTGTTTATAAACACATACCCACCTCTAACCTTGTCCACATGCCAGTTCTGGATCAGCCCAAGGCACTCATTTGTTGTCTTAACTTTAGAAATTCTATCCCAATAATCTAAGAAAGCCTAAATCAGTAAAAGCCATCAAATTTCTAGGGAAAATATTTTATAATACACAAGGTATTATTTAGCAGAGTAACTGAGTCTGCACTTTTCCTTTTATTCCCCATCTAAAAATCTCCATTCACAACTGAGAGTGGACTGTAGTAATATAAATCGTCAACATATACACCGTTTTATTTCTCCCTAGATTCTCTGCGTGACAGTCCTCCAGGAAACGGAGGACTTTTCCTCCCTTGTTGCCAGTGAAGATGCTCTATGATGTTGAGAGTTCTGCTGTCAGTGGAGAGTGACCATTTAACCCAGAAAGATCCCCATGTGTAGTAAAAGACTCTACACATGGGTATAGTTATATCGTCCTGGATTGTTTATTTGCAAAGATCATTTTATACTCAAAGTTTCAGACCTTTGAACTCACTCACTCAGGTTAAAGAGCCAGAATTCATCAAAGTCGTATACAAAAGACAGCAATATTTTTCTTTGTGTTTTATTTAAAATGTTCTATCCTTTAAAACAATGCATATGTATAATAGCCATCCATCTTTAGCTTTTAAATTATAGAGTTTTATTATTATTTGGACCTAGTTTTCAAAGTAAAAAGCTGTTTTCATACTTGCTTCAAGGCCCACTCATGAGGTATTAAAGACACAAGAAGCCGGAGGTCTGTGAACCAGCCACCCTCAGGCAGGCACTTTGGTGGTACTCTCTGAGTAACATTTGGATATGCTCTTCTTTAAAAATTGGATTCGGAGGAAAATCAGATTTAGGACTTTGTGGTTGGCATAGGGGTAAGTGTTGAGAAATGTTTCCCTGGCTTGCATGAAGGAAAGAATATGGCCATCCAGAACCCTTTTTAAAAAAACAAACAACCCCTTAATCTTCCTGTTATACTCAATTTCCTTTTATATGAGGAGTGTGGGACTAGAATTGCCTATTTGAAAGAACTGTAAGGAAATAGTAAAGAAGAATGGGAAAGGGGGCAGCTCTCAGTTCCCTCTGTTAGGTCCTATCCTTTTTAAAAAATATATATGTATTTTATTGAAGTATAGTTAATTTACAATGTTGTGTTACTTTCAAATGTACAGCAAAGTGATTCAGTTACACACATATATATATATACATATATATTTTTTTCATACTCTTTTCCATTGTAGGTTATTACAAGATATTGAGTAGAGTTCCTTGTGCTATACAGTAGGTCCTTGTTGATTATCTATTTTATATATAGTAGTGTGTGTATGGTAATCCCAAACTCCTAATTTATCCCTCCCCACCTCTTTCCCATTTGGTAACCATAAATTTGTTTTATATGTCTGTGAGTCTATTTCTGTTTTGTAAATAAGTTCATTTTAGATCATATTCTTTACATGATGTGTACAAAGACACACACACACACACACACACACACACACACATTTTCTTGTCACACCTCCCCACCCACGTATATCGTGTTCATCAATATCCACTGATCCCAATACCTTTTCTTGGCTTCGTTCAGTCACACCGACTTTGCATTTCTGAGGTAGGAACAACTACATATCCCACATGCGTTCCTGTCCTCGATCTGTTTTCTAAATATGTTTCCTGACCACAACCTCTCCTTTGTCTCCTTAGGGCAAGCATGGAGTCTGCTTCTTTGGCATCTCCCATTGCATGATAGGACAATGCTGGGGACAAAGGTCCATGAGACATACTTAAAGAATGTCCGTGACAATGAACACATTTCCCACTTGTCATGAAACGCATTTTCCTACTTGTCAGATTCATTTTGAATCTGAATGTCCCACAACACTACTAATCATTTCCTAGATGATGCCTGACATCTTCTATGGACATCACACCTACATAGAGTGACTTAGGACCGTCTGTACGTGCAGAGTGTGATCCTTGCACATTTTTACTTTCATCCAGTTTAATCCTACCCTAACTCCAATTTCGCATATGATACTCGATTCTGTCTGCTGAAGTCAACATCTAGCAATCCTGAAGCTCTGCAACAGGAAGACAAGGGACAGTCCCCTTTCGATAGCATATTTATCACAGTAGAAGAGGAATCAGGCAGTGTTTGCCCTGTTGTATTTTCCAGGGAAGATTCGTGGATGTTGCTGTATTAGTGTAGTTCAGCAGGTGAAGGCGACAGAGTTAGGTGTCTGCCTGACTCGACATTGTCCCAGAAAAGAGTGTGAGCTCCTGGTTCCCTGATATCTTTAAGGGCAATTCAGGGCTTTTCTCTCCACGTTTATTAAGACTTCATTGGAAGCAATCGATGAGATATCTAAATGTGTTTTTGTGCTGTTATCTAGAGGAAATATTGACTTCTAGGTACAAAAGCAAAATCTAAACTAAAGAAAGTCTTACACAAATTTTGCATGGTTAT
This sequence comes from Aethalodelphis obliquidens, assembly GCF_003676395.1. Taxonomy (NCBI): domain Eukaryota; kingdom Metazoa; phylum Chordata; class Mammalia; order Artiodactyla; family Delphinidae; genus Aethalodelphis; species Aethalodelphis obliquidens. Next base: position 5,810,362 of record NW_020838015.1, read on the forward strand.
TACAAGGCTCAGCAACACAAAATACACATCCCTAGCAGTTTCAGTGAAAATTTTAGTTCATCTAAGAGGCTGACATGGTTCCCTGGGATGTTAGTCAGTTAGAGAACTACATGATGGTCTTGGCAAGGACAGTCATTTTTCACACCATAAGCTACATAATCTTCACCCACTCCCAACTGTACAATATCCGGGGGGAAAGTGAGGAGATTTGTGAACAAATATATCCAAAAGAGCTATAGAATTAGCCACATGATTTATACTAGCATCAATACTTGAAGAATGAAAAGTCTTACTACCAAGTCTGAGTTATACTTGAGTGGCTTAGAAACCTTTTATTATTTTATTTTATTTTTTAAATTTTATATTGGAGTATAGTTGATTTACAATGTGTTTGTTTCAGGTGTATAGCAAAGTGATTTAGTTATGCATATTCGTATATCTATTCTTTTTCAGATTCTTTTCCCATATAGGTTATTACAGAGTATTGAGTACAGTTCCCTGTACTATACAGTAGGTCCTTAGTGATTACCTATTTTATATATAGTAGTGTGTATATGGTAATCCCAACCTCCTGATTTATCCCTTCCCCCTTTCCCCTTTGGTAACCACGTTTGTTTTCAAAGTCTGTGAGTCTGTTTCTGTTTTGTAAATAAGTTCACTTGTATCATTTTTTTTTAGATTCCACATAAAGTGATATCATATGATATTTGTCTTTCTCTGTCTGGCTCACTTCACTTAGTATGATAATCTCTAGGCCCACCCATGTTGCTGCAAATGGCATGATTTCATTCTTTTTTATGGTTGAGTAATATTCCGTTGTGTGTGTGAGTGTGTGTGTGTGTGTGTGTGTGTGTGTGTGTGTGTGTGTATACCACATATTCTTTATCCATTCATCTGTCAATGGACATCTAGGTTGTTAGAAGCCTTTTATGCACTCAAAGTTCTCCAAGGATCTGCGGACAGTCAGGATGCATCAGTGAATCCACTAGTCAGATATCTTCCCTGGGTCCCTTCATCTCCAGACTCCACCTTTCTCTCCCCTGCTCTGTGCCCAGACCCTGCAGGTCTGGACTACATCAACAGGGCTCCCATGTCCTCTGGCCCCAGTTGTGTTTGGCCAATGGAAAGCATCTTCAGATGATCAGAGATAAAGGAGAGTGAGCTCGGGGTATTATGGCCCCGGTTCCCTCCCTGAAGTGTTGCCTTGGGTGGGCTGCATCCCTCAACCACCTTTTCTGGGTAGCTAACTCTCTGACAACTCCAAGACTCACTCATCCCTTCCAAATTCTACTACCCATCCCCTTCCCTCAACCCTTCAGGCCTAGAAGTGGTAACAATTTGGTGTCTACTAGTTACAGGTTACTGCACTATCCTTCGTAGTTCCCCTATACCAATCACCCCTTAAATTATCTTTTTGGAGTATGTCAGCTATTTCCTGTTAGAACTCTGACTGATATACCCATAGACTAGAATGTTTGGATTTTTCAAGCTCTCTGAAGGACACTCACAAGGCAGTGCATACAATGAAAGCCAACCACTCACAAGGTCAGTGTGGAGTGTGGGAGCTGAGGTCTGGGTGGGTGGGGATGCCGGTGGGGAGCAGCTGGGAGAGCTAGTCACGTTTTTGTAATTCATCATTTTCCACCATCAGGGTACACTTATCTACTGCTCCACTCACAGGTGGGTGGAGAGAAACTATAGGACACCGAGTCAAGAAAAAAGGTCTCAGTCTCCCACCTCATGTCCCCCTCCGGGGAACTACGTCCTGAGCTTGTAAGACTCTTCATTGACCGACCTCCCCCTGAAGGTCAGCTTAAGCCAGCTTTATAATTAAGAAGTGAGTGTCCTTTGGAACTATTTTTCTTAAATCTTTTAAACTCTGTAGGAAAGAGTCAAGTAATGAAAAGTTATAGCATGATAAGTTTATGGTAGAGAGATGGTATTTAAACACTCTTAGCCCATGTATTTATGAAAATAAAGAAACATCAAATTAGCTGAAAGTACCAGATATTTTCTTAATGACACTGAAATAAAGAATTGTGAAAAATCATCCGAGTCAACTTGCTACCCCCAGGTAGGATCGATCATGTTTATTCCATCCAATTCTGCCTATTGCAGAAGATCTTTAGAGAAATGGTAAGGTAACCTTCTTTCTTACTATCCAGCTCTACAATGAAACAGAAATGAAGAGTTAACAGTTATGTTTGTAACTGAGTCTGTATAAGTGGGAACTATGGGATAGGCCAGATCAACATTCAATCTCTAATAGAATGTTTTTCTTCCTGTCTCACCCATCCAGCATTGGAATTCAGGAACTAGACACCTGCTTCATGTTTCTAAAAATATAAATATATATTATGTCTGGGCTGATGATAAAATGTCCTGGGGGGAATTTTTGAAACTAATACACAATCATTATGTTGCCTCCTGGCTTGATCTGTCTATAGATTACCTTGGTTATTTTCTACTACACTGTATACCCAATGTTTTTTTTTTATATTTATTTATTTATTTTTTCGCTGCATTGGGTCTTTGGTGCTGCACGTGGGCGTTCTCTAGCTGTGGTGAGTGGGGACTACTCTTCGTTGCTGCGTGGGGGCTTCTCATTGCGGTGCCTTCTCTTGTTGTGGAGCATGGGTTCTAGGAGTGCGGGCTTCAGTAGTTGTGGCGCAGGGGCTTAGCTGCTCCATGGCATGTGGGATCTTCCTGGACCAGGGGTTGAACCCATGTCCCCTGCGTTGGCAGGTGCGTTCTTCACCACTGCGCCACCAGGGAAGTCCCTACCCAATGTTTATATGAACATGACACATGATTGCTTGATTGGAAAACTGTTTTCTAAGTAAAATTAAGGATTTATTTTATCATGACATGGGAATATAAAGATTTGAGGTCAGGCCCTGACTCTGCTACCTAACACCTGTACCTCAAGAGTTTGTCACCTTACTGCCAGGGGCTTGTCATCTCAGTGACATGGCTTTGGTGCTCATGGGGGGTAGGGGTAGATGATAACTAATGACCTCTTCAGATGGAATTAAAATCCTACTACTTGAACATGGGAAGACTGAGGCGCCCAAGTGTATTAATCAGGATTCTGCTGAAACAATTCTGTGTAACAAATGACTCTAAAACTTGATGACTTTTAACAATAAGCATTTATTTCTAGTTCAGGGATCTGAAGATTAGCTGTAGTTCAGCTGGGCTCTGCCCCAAGATTCAACTTGGGTTCCGGTTTGCTCCACATTTTTCTTCATTCTGGGGCCAGCAGCTACCTGGGGCATCTTCTTCTCATGGTTGATGGCAGAAGTACAAAAAATAAACAAATAAAGAAGTGAGTGGAAATGCACAATGCCTTTTAAGATCTCAGCAGGAAATTGACACCGTTTCACTTCTACTAACATTCCATTGGTCAAAGCAAGTCACATGGCCAAGACCAAAGTCAATGGGTCAGGGATAATCTTTCTCTCCTGAGGGGCACTGCAAACTCACATGGCAAAGGGCATGGAAGTGCACTTCCATTGCAAGAAAGGAATAAGGAATTAGAAAAACAAATTAAATCTACTACCCATTAGCCACTAGGCACAGCCTATAATCTCTAAATTTTCTAGTTCTGATCCATGTGCTTGTTCATGCCCTCATGTACAGCAGTAAACCCACACATCATCAGTGAACTTTACCAACCAAGCAGAGTTCCAGTTCTTAGAGAGGGGGCCACTGGTTGTCTGAGACAAGGCACCCTGCTATTGGTCAACCACCCCAAGACAATGCTGAGTTGACACCAGTGGTCTAAATCAGATGGCCATTTCTTGAGGGCCCACATTCATCTAATTTCAGGACAGAATAGAGCTGTCTTCAGGTCCCAGAGACATTTTATTCACATTGATGCTTCTCCAAATGATTCCACAACAGTCTTTAGGTTCTCCAGTACAGTATATTTCTTAGCTCTTCTCAAAAGGTCTCATATAAGCAATTCAATAGAAAACTGTGGAAGTTTCCCACAGTGGCCGGCCCAGAAGGCCTGACAGTGTTGTTGACTGCCAGAAATGCAAATCACCAGACTTGCATCAACAGAAATCAGGAGTTTCATCTCTCACTCAAAATTGATTCAGTCCTCTTGAAATCTGATCTTTATTCTTGCATGAGTGAAGATGTACATCTAAGTCTGAGTCAGGAAAATCACCAACCTACACTTCTCAGACCCCTGTAGGGTATTCTCTTCCTTTGTACCCATTTGACCCTTAGAATTATGGGTTGTAGTGGAAATGGCGCAATCTGAACTCTAGCTGCAGACTGTACAAGGGGGCCTCATGTTTATAATTTTCTTTACATGTAAGCTGCCAAGACATATACCCGTAATGTAAACTTCCTTGGTTTGGGTTTATGAATTGGATGTTTTTTTACAAACTCTAAGATCTGCAGGGAAATCACTCTGTCATTAACAACTCTGTTTATTTAATGAGCCATTAGTGAAAGAAAGTGTGGGAGAGAAGCTCAACTTGTATCTATGTTCCAAGCCTCAACTGAAGAAATACAATTCCTTTCAAATGGGGAGACCTCCCTTCTATGGACAGTCATTCACCAAACCTGTGAGAAACCATCATGGGCTGTTTCCAGGCTGAATCACAGCCATGACTTCATCCAGCTGCTTCACTGTTAGACCAGACAGCTTCAGTTGGATGAACTTGCTGGCCAGAGAGGGAGAGAAAGGATCCTACAAACAAGCTACTGGCCATGGGCCAACATGGTCATCTCCCAATAGTGACGCAAGCTTAGAGCTACTCCTGGAAAAGAGGCTGTCTCCAAAGGATGTGGAAATGAGCTCAAGCATGAAATAAGACTTGCTCAGAGAAGATATGATTCTGTTTATATGACTGCTTTAATTAATATCCTCTCTGGAGGCCATTCCAGCATATTCTGTTGATGAAAATTGATTTTTTAAAAATGTCATTAAGCTCAAGTTAGTGAAAGATAACTTTCCCTTCAAGAGGAAGTGGAGATTTAAAAAAGGAAATATGGAATAAAAATTGGCCTTTGATCAAAGATGAATTTTAACATTCTATAATACTAACAAGGGGCGTTGCTGTGGCTGACCATTATATTCAGTTTACCAGAACTTCCTGGGAGAATTGTTCCTGCTGATTAGTTAGTCCCTTCAGGAGATTTCTTCACTGATGTTTTAGAATCTTTAACTATGTAAAAATCTCAGTTTTTAAAATTTTATATAGATATATTGAAATAATGTTCTTTATAGGCAGAGAACAGCAGAAAGAAATTTTTTTTCTTTGATCATTCCATACTAGTGATCCTGTGTTAACTATTTATTACTGTGTAAAAAATTACCCCCAAAATTGGTGTCTTAAAATTTAAATTTATTATCATTTACATTAATTCTTTCTTATAAACAAATTTATTATCTGACAGTTTCTGTGGGTCAGGAATCTAGGTGTGGTTTACCTGGATCCTTTGTCTCAGGGTCTCTCACTAAGCTACAGTCAAGGTATTCACAGGGCTGTGCTTTCATCTGAAGGCTCTACTGGGGAAGATCTGCTTCCAAGCTCACTCACATGGTTGTTGACCAAATTCAGGTCCTCACAGGTTATTGGACTGAGAATCTCACTGGTTGTTACCTGGAGGGCTTCCTCTGTCCCTTCGTCCCTTGCTGAATGGGCCCCTCCAGAGGGTAGCTTACAACATGATAGCTTACTTCCTCCAGAGCAAGGGCTCCAAAAGAGAAAGGGTGTTTAAGAGATCACAAGCAAGAAGGAAATCAGTCTTTTTGTAACCCAGTCTCAAAGTGGCATCCCATCAACTTTGCTGATATCTATTTATTAGAAGCAAGGCACTAGGTCCAGCCCCCACTCAAGGATGTGAATACTAACAGGCAGAGAGCACTGTGAGGCTTTTAGAGACTGCTTGACACTGATCTTTTAGCCATTTAATAAAATATTGCTTAAGGTAAAGAAAAATATGTTTACACAAACATATCAGAACTTGAAACTTAAATGTATGTTGTCCCTATTGAACTAGACAACTTATAAGGCTCTAACTATTCCAGCAATGATACCCTTACTCAAGTATTTTCTGATCAATATTTTAAATTCTTTTTCAGAGTTTCCTTTAGTATCTGTGGCACATTCCATTCTTTGCAGTCCCCCAACTTCACCCCAGCCCAAAGTTATGGCTTTGCAGGTAGATTTGAATGATAGGAAGAGTTAAGATTTATTCACATAAATAAGGTTAGTGATCAACGCCAGTAATGCTGTTTTTCGTCTTGGCTTTTGTAAATATGAAATAAAAAAGACTGATTTCTGTATGTGGCTCATAAATTGGCCCAGAAGGCAGAGCCTGAAAAGGATTATTTTGATTTAACCTTCATTTGAGTGTTTAAAATATGGTACTCATCTGAAGACTTTCAATCTGCATCCTTCTTAGCTATGGTTTATGTGTTTACACATCTTACTCTGCATCTGATACTCCAGGGCAAATAGAAAGTATAAGGCCATGTTGGCGCATGTTGAAACAGAAGGAGACACTAGGGAGAGACTCAGAGTTCCCTAAGTGGGTTCCAGCGTGCACCTCCACCCCACAAACAGACAGTGCTTTTACAGCGGTACACACGGGGATCACCCATGTGTGCATCAAGACCGCCTTCGGGTTTGTAGTTAGTGAGTCAGTATGAGACTGACATGTCCCACCCACACCCTGGGACCCCTTCAGGGCTGAGGGAAATCTGAGAACACCCACAGCTACCACCCTTAACCTGGTTGGGAGGAGAGAAGCAGAGTAACATTACGTCACAAATGAGGGGGTATTCTTTTCTGGGGATCCCTTCCAAACTCAAAATCTTCAGGACTACAAACTATTTACAAACAGAATGCATCCTATTTGTTCAATAAACATCTCAGATTTTGTCAAGCTTAACAAAACTGTCATTTCCATTAAGCTCCATTTTCCTAGGTCCAGGGCTGGAGGTGAGAAGCTGGGCTCTAGTTCTGTGCTGACTCTTTAGCCTGTGCAAAACGACCTTGAGCTTCATCCTCCTGTTCCCTCTGATCACTTCTCCTCCCTCCCCAAGACACCTCTTTCCCTTTCTCTAAACCTAAAGAGCAAACCTGTTACCCCAAGAGCTCCAATAATGGCTTTCCTGGATGAAGAATTGCATTATTACTGTATGTTAAACAAACCCTCATGAAGCCCAGAAGCAGTGCTGCCCACGCTCACAGTAACAAACTTTTGAGCATGTCACATATTTACCTTCATAAAACTAAGATGGCAGGATGATCCTGGCAAGTTTTGATTCTTTTCTGCAGCATTTCACTTTGGTGATGACCCCTCATGCACTTCGGTGACCAGATTCTCTCACTTTTTGTGGTGGGCTTACATTCCTGGCTCCTGATGGATTGACTATACCTCCCTGTATCTGTGCCCTTCTGTAGGACCCTCCCACAATGCCTTTGAGTTTGGTCATGTGCCATGTGACCTGCTTTGGCCAATGAGACATTAGCAAGCACGATGCAAGGACTCATCTTCTTAGAACACCCCTTGGAAGATCGTTGCCATGCTGTAAAGAAGCCCAGGGTAGATGACTAAAAGGATTTGGGGAGACCACGCACAGAGAAACCCTGGATGATGAGAGGCCAGCTTAGATGCTGCTACCCCAACCAAGCTCCCAGCTGAATGCAGTCAAGTGAGTGATCTCGACTATGTGACATGAAGCATAAGATGACCCCAGCTGAGCCCTGTCCACACAGAGAATTGTGAGAAATAATAAATCATTGGTTTTTTTGTTGTTTAATTTAATTTTTATTTTATGTTGGTGTATAGTTGATTTACAATGTGTTAGTTTTCAGGTGTATGACAAAGTGATTCAGTTATACATATATATATATATATCTCCATTCTTTTTCAGGCTCTTTTCCCATATAGGTTATTACACCAAGCTTTGGAGTGATTTGTGGTGTAGTAGAAGATAACTGAAGGCTCCTCCTTCCCTTCCCCAATCTTAAAACCTGAAAGTATAATACATTAGTCTTTACATTTGGGGATTGATGATCTGGTTAGAGGTGGTCTGAAGGTATCTCAGTAACTGAGGTCTGCATTTCTACTTGTGGATTGGAAGGTGAGGTCTTTTGTGGAAAGGTCTCTTCTCTACGTGGGTATAATGAAAAGACTTATTAGGCTGCAACTTCTAGGATTCCACTCTGGGAAGCAGCCAGGAAGAGAGGATCCCTTGACCCTCATGGCTCAATCCATCCCTTCCTCTCTTACCTTTTCCACTGACCAGCACCCAACTTTTATTTCCCTTCATGCTCAATCTTTTCATCCATTTCATATTTTCTATTTCATTAAAAGATGTTCATCTGGCGAGCTCCTCAGTTTGCTATTCCATACCCATGTTCCTCCCCTCTCTGTGCCCTGAGGCTGACCTCTACGGTGCTGCGTCAGTTGGGCTCACCAGACCTATGGTTTCTGATTGGGTTGGGCCATTGTGAGGCACTGACAGGAAGTCAGAGGGGTGGAGGAGAGAGGCCAGGAAACGTATCTCACCCCTACCCTACCTCCTTGCCAAGCCACAGTTTCCTCTATCAACAAGGCAGCATCAGTCAGGTAGCCCCTCTCCCAAAGCCATACTTCTTTCTGGGTTCCAGGAACAGTGCCCACCACTTGCCCCTTTAATTCTAGGGTGGTAATGGCCTCCTACTTTTGTTAGTACCTGGGGTGCATCACCAACCTTGTTGGTTCCCTTAACCCTGTCCACAATTTGATTAATAGTCCCTTTCTCTTCAGTCACTCCTGGAGTGTGTCATCTGTTTTCTGCAGGATCCTGACTGATAAAGATGTTAACTGAAAAACAAATCGTACTCATTTTAAAGCAATTTTAAAATTTCTTATTAATTAGAGATATGCATAACTGTTAATATCTTCTCACCTACATCAAGCCAAGAGCTCCCGTGATGAATTGGTATCATTCCAGCCAAAAACTAAGTTGCATGGGGAAGTAGAAGGAGCAAAATGACCACTTTGGTATTTTTAAAATTTATTTTCTTATTGAAGTATAGTTGATTTACAATGTTGTGTTAATTTCTGCTGTACAGCAAAGTGACTCAATTATACATATATATACATTTTAAAAAAATATTCTTTTCCATTATGGTTTATCCCAGGATATTGAATATCGTTCCCTGGGCTATACAGTAGGACCTTGTTGTTTATCCATTCTGCATATAATGGTTTGCATCTGCTAACTCCAACCTCCCAATCCATCCCTCCACCACACCCCTCCCCCTTGGCAACCACAATTCTGTTCTGTATATCTGTGAGTCTGTTTCTGTTTCGTAGATAAGTTCATTTGTGTCATATTTTAGATTCCACATATAAGTGATATCATATGGTATTTGTCTTTCACTTAGAATGATAATCTCTAGTTGCATCCATGTTGCCGCAAATGGCATTATTTCGTTCTTTTTTATGGCTGAGTAGTATTTCATTTTACAATATATAGGTACCACATCTTCTTTATCCATTCATCTGTGGATGGACATTTAGGTTGTTTCCATGTTTTGGCTATTGTGAATAGTGCTGCTATGAACATAGGGGTTTGTGTATCTTTTTGAATTATAGTTTTGTCTGGATATATGCCCAGAAGTGGGATTTCTGGAACATATGGTAGTTCTATTTTTAGTTTTCTGAGGAACCTCCATACTGTTTTCCATAGTGGCTGTACCAATTTACATTCCTACCAACAGTGTAGGAAGTTTCCCTTTTCTCCACACTCTCTCTAGCATTTGTTATTTGTAGACATTTTTTTTCCACGCTGCTTGGCATGTGGGATTTTAGTTCCCCGACCAGGGATCAAATCCATGCCCCCTGCAGTGGAAGCACGAAGTCTTAACCACGGGACCACCAGGGAAGTCCCTGTAGTCTTTTTAATGATGGCCATTCTGACCGGTGTGAGGTGGTACCTCACTGTAGTTTTGACTTGCATTTCTCTAATAATTAGCGATGTTGAGCATCGTTTCATGTAGCTATTGGTCATCTGTAAGAAAATGACCACTTTGTGTTTCAAGGGGTAAAAAGAGGCTGTACTCCCATCCATGAGATGGAGTCCCCAGGACTGGAAAAAGGAGTGATATATGTAGTTCTGCCGGGAGTGGATGCCTGAACTCCATCTGGCTGGGAGACTGTGCTCTCCTAATGGGCCACAGTGGCCTGGGGCCAGCAAGATTTCACTGTAACGAAACCAGCAACAGCAGGCAGCTGGAGGGGACCATGGCCCTCAGAAAATTCTGAGGAGTTGAGGAGGGATGGCAGCCATGCAGCAGCAGGCTGACCAACACCAGGAGGGGCTTTCGGGTGTCCAAGAGCACAGACCCTAAGCAACTGGTGGGGTACGGGAGATGGTTGACACAAATGGGAGAGGCTGGGCCCCTTGCCAATCTGGCTCTTAAGTCATTGTAAATTTAATTTGAAGAAACTTGATGTGCTGGAACTGGATCCCTGAAGGTTATGGAATGGATTTTGGAGAACTGCTTTGTACTGACTATTTTTTCGATTATGGAGATGTTTACGGTAAAAATTTCTTTCATGTGAAATAAGATTCTATAAATACACAGAAAATCACCTAAAATCTCTGTTGCGAGTCACAAGCCAATCTAGAATAGGAGGGTATCTGTTGTAAAACTCACTTGAGATCTATGGTCTAATCAGGTCCAGCCATGGGTTAGGGTTAGGTGGTTAATGGGAAAAAGTCAAGTTCAATTCCTAGAGACTGGTTTTTGCTATGACCTTCATATGTAACACACGGAGTCGCAGGACAGATAATTTGAAAGGATACAGTTAAATGTTGGGACAACAAGGAAGGAAGGAAGAAGCTGTTGAAACAATAGAAAACATTTTGTATAGAGAGGTTACCAAAAATCTCTCTAGAAACATGGCCACATCTTCCCCATGTGCATCACAGCAAAAAAAAAAAAAAAAAAAAGGGCTTGCATATCTGCTATGATGACTCTACTCCACTATTCCCCTCATCCCACAATCACTTCTGTAAAGTCTTGAATTATGCATTTTTTCTTTATTTCCATCTTACAAATTAGAACTCCCAAACTGGACACAAGGAATGAGACTTTAAATGTATAGAGATATTATTACAGAACAGGTGCTACATAAACATTATCTCCCGGAATCCTCGCAGCAATTCTAAGCAATAGATATCGTTGCCTCAGTTTTGCAAATAAGGACATAGGCATAAAGAGGATCAGTGAAACACTCAAAACCTCATGACCAGAAAGCAGTGGGGCTGGGGTTTGAGCCCAAGTTCGTGTTTTTACAACTACGCTGTCTTCTAAATTGGAAGTGGGAAAAAAGATTGGTGGGGGGTGGTGGCGGGGAATGGGATCAAGTAATTGGCATTTTTGGAAAGTTGATTTATGGAAACTTTTAAATATCTCCTTTTAAAAAAATCCTACTATTTTGTTCATTATTATTAACACCAACTCTGTATTGGTTTTAATAGTGGTTTTTGACTACAGACAAAAAATTTAATTAGCAGGGAAAATAGTAGGTTTGGGGGAGGGCGTCTTATCCCACCAAGTTGGGTGGGTAATCTAACCACTTCTCTCTGTTTCACCTTCTCGTTCCTTGATGGGCTCTTAGAAGGGGACAGCCTTCTCCCTTTCAATTAGTTTTGAGATGTGTTTTTAGTGCCTGTTCATCAAGGCATAAACATCTAAATCTGCAGAAATAAAATGATTTAGATATTCATGCAATTCTCCAGAACATTTGGTATGAATTCCAGGACAAAAAGCTCCTCTTTCTGCAGAAAAAGTATATGGATAAATTTGAAGATGCTCATTTGCATTGAATATGAAAAATAAACTCCCAGCATGCAGTGAGTTGGATCGAATTTTCTCCTCTGCCTCTCAGATGGAGCGAGTCCACTTCTCACCTGCTACAGCTCACCATGTCAATATGAGTTGATCTCTCTTGGCTGCCTTTCTTTCCAGGGACAGAGAGAGACACCATCCACAGGACACAAGGGTTGCCCAGTCTGCTCTGGGCATATAAATCTGTGCCAGATCAATAAAGAGAGAGGAAAAAAAGGGAGGTCAAACGACTGAAAATGACAAAGTGTCATATGCTCGACCTAGTTGACCTCTGATCTATTCCTTATTTCCTATAAGATCATAGCCCACGTGACCTTTGCCATGGAAACTGGGTCTGTGTGGCAAGGTGGATTTTGAACATATTATTCATCTCTGATAATATTCTGAGCAGGTTGCTGATATCTGTGCAGCAGGAATCTGCTTCTGAAAGTGAAATGTTAGTTTCTTCTGGATCACTCCAAGCCGATATAAGCAAAGCCTTAGTTATTCATGTAAATCAAATTACAGGTGTGAAAATGAAGCTGTGGGAGTCTAGGTGTGTGTTAATGAGCATTAATGTCTGAGGAAAACAGTGTCAGTTTATTTTTTACCATATGTTTGACTTTCAAAGCTGCAAATGTGGGAAAACTCACAGGATGCTAGCATGTGTGAATGTGGCAAGATTCACAGTCAAAAGGAGACCGGGGTGATGAAACCATTGCAGCGGCAGCATCCTCTTGCTCATCTCCATCCCACTTTCAGCTCAAAAGCAGCTGCCTGTGGGTGACGCAGAAGATCAAGAAAAATATGTTTGGTCCTAGGTGAAAAGCAGAATTAAAGCTGATCACAGACGTATTTGCAGTAGGATGGTCTCCGGAACCAGTGTCCAGTGGTGTGCTGGTTAAATGTTTAATAGCCAGATTTCCAGGAAATAAAAATCCCTGATCTGTAGGGATGCCAATTTCCATAGCATCACTACTTCTACCATAGTCAATTTCAAGCTATCAACCTGACCTCACTCAATGCAGAATTGGGAAGAAATGTGGAGCTGGTTCCAAGACACCAGAGTATGACCCTTCCCTTCTCCAACTCCAAGCGCTCCACTTGAACGGGGCACTCCACTGAGTGATATGAAATTGACCGGTTTCTGTTTCAGAAGAAAAATGACAGAACAATCCTCAAGGTTTTTGCTCACGCTGCCTCCTCTACATCAAACACTCTTCTCTATCCATCTGCAGTGGGGACTACTCATCCTTCAGGTTAGTGTAGAAATCTTACTTGGCTCTCCACCCCCAAACCAGGTGAGGTTCCCTTCCTACAACCCTGGGGTTCCTACCCAGCGAACATTCGTTTTAAGAGTCTTTTTAGTGCTTTGGGAGCTCCTTGAGAGCAGGACCTGATTCCCTTCACCTTTAAGACTCCGGAGTTTGGAACAGTACCTCGCACAGAATAAAAGCTTATTTATTTATTAAACATCTTTGTTGGAGTATAATTGCTTTACAATGGTATGTTAGTTTCTGCTTTATAACAAAGTGAATCAGTTATACATA